>NW_014569623.1:599017-623491 GCF_001313835.1 Polistes canadensis
ATTTGTAAAATAACATTAATATTTATTAATTTTATACTATAACAAATATATATATATATATATGTAACTTTTTTTTCCTCATAGAAAACATCATGGTATAAATCTAGTCTTTTTCTATTTCTTATTTCAACGATAATTTATCTAACGTTTGATTTCTAGATTCATAAGCAGTCAAAATAGAAGTTAATACGTTGGAAGTATTTGGATAATTTTTCAAAATCAATTGCTCGGGTTCTGAATACTTCGAATGCCATATTTCATAATATGCATCGCTAGAAATCTCATTCAAGTTAGTTATATTAAATTCTTCTTTTAATGCAATCTTCCATACCTACAATTAATAATAAGTAAGGTAAATATTATTATAAATATGCAACCTAATAAAACAAATAGATAACTGTATTCGTAAGAATGCAAAATAAAATATATAAATAAATAATTAATTTATAAAATCTTACATCTTCTTCCGGGAAAGACATAGGAGCACGTTTGTTTCCAAAAACTCCTTTATTGGTAAAAATATGTAAATTGTATAAAAAATAATTAAAAGTAAACATTTTGTCAGCCTCGGTAGCACTAAATGTTACTGACATGGAAGAGCAACATTCTTTTTGAGTAGGATACAAAGCATGTGTCCAATAACTACCAGGTTTTGCAATTCCCCATAATAAATTATTTAAAGTATAACCATGAAAAGTTCCTCTTAAATATTCATCCCGTGTATCCATAGGTAGTATACCCATAGATGATAAATGTTTTCCTGTACGTAATGTTAAAATATATACATTATAATTTACACACATATAATATTCAATAGTTTAATAAAATAATAAATAAATTATTTACCAAGATAATAATCTTCCTTTTTCCAATATTTACCACCAGCTGCACATTTTTCAGACGTGTTAAACATTTCTATCATTTTTCTAAGCGATCCTTTACTTAATACATAGCCTGCTTGAGCAACGTTATACGGTTGGCCCCACATTACAACCGCATGACCCAAATAATAATTTTCTTCATAATTTAATGGTGCGACTATGTAACGTAAGTTTTCTAGTATCACCATCATATCGTCTTTTACAAAAAGTATCCATTCTTTGACTTCATTGTCTTTCCATATATAATTCATAATTTCGCATAGAAAATGCCAAGAGGATTGAAACTTCATAGTAAAATTGATAATAGGTATATGAGAATCTTGTATGCGTTGTCCAAAGAAATAAATTTTATTGCAATGACTACCCCAAGTATCTTTTATGGATCTCGCCAATTTAACTTTCTCCACAAAAACAATACACGTAATAAATATTTTAGATTTCAACCAATTCGATTCCAATGTAACAGATTCCTGTGAAGTATTATCTGATTTTGGTTCATACAAGTAACGATCCATATCGATAGTATATCTTTGCAAATTGTATCCAGCAAACCACTTATCATAGGACACATTTTCTAATCCCTTAGTCAAATTACTTTTGATCCAATTACGAAACTTGATTCCTCTTGAGAGAAAATTAATAGGTGTCATCCAAACGATAGATAAATCATCTGAATACTGTTGATATTGCCACTTTTTCTTATCATAAATAGTACTTTCATTAACAAAATTTCCTATTAAATAAAACAACGTAGCCAAAACAAAACCGATTCCAAATCCAATTAGAAACGTGGATCTTCTTTGTAACGGATGAAAGGTCATGATACACAATTAAATTCTTATTTCTTTTCAGCTGGAAAATTATAAATTTTAATTTATAAATAATTCCAACGGAATCGATGCTCGTTTCACTTATTTAAATGATTCAAATAACCTTTTGTTTAATATTAACTGATCAATCCATCTGGTTGCATCTTATAGAATATAATTATTGTAAATATAATTGTAAATAATTATTTCTGACAGCATCATGTAACTGAAACTTTAAAATGATTACTTTCATTTTAAACCTGTTTCGAATGATAAATAAAATTAAGTTAATCTATCTGATCTATCAATTTATAATAATCATAATAATTGAAAGTTATGATTCATTGTGTGCATCATTAAAATTCATGAGTTAGATTAATTATTATTTTTAAACATTTTATATTATTTCCTAATAAAATTATAATAATACTTACAGTAACAAATACAAATATCTATTCGTTCTAACTTTTTCAATCTCTTATTATTGCCAATCATTATTAAATTTATCTACGTATTAAGCTTGTAAGTTGCATCCAGATAGGTTATGAAAGATCCTGGATATATAAAAAGAAACAAAAATAACTTAAGTCAGTCTTTTAAATAGATACTACCAACTCAACTAGATAGCGCAGTGATACATAGATGTAATTCTCTTTATTTGAATGTGTGTGAATACTTACTCTACTCCAACACACACGCAAAAATTAAACATATATGTAGGAATATTATGCTCATATAAAAACGGATAAATTATTGGGAACAAATCTTTATTTATGAATATTAGCATCATTAAAAACGATGTTTATGACACGTGACATAATTATGTTTGCATGCTTATTTTAGCATTTAGCAAAATTCGATGAAATTAGTATATACAACAAATCCAAAACAAAACACATTCTCAATGTTTTATAATAATTAAATATAATTGTTGATAAAAAGAAACAAAATATAAATTATAATGTAAAGCTGCACGTTGCAGTAAATTTTGTATTTGTTTTTTATATGATCATTTAAAAATAAAATAATAAAAGATATGAAAGAAATGACGGTATTCTTTAATAAAGCAATTATGTTATCACATGTATTCGCATATTCATAAATATCAAATATAAACAATTTTACATCCTTTTACAAACCATTGCCTATGCAACATAGGAACCGATATCCTTCAGTCATTAACATCTAAAATCTCACGAATATTTTACCCGATCAAAAAGTCGAGTAAAAATCTCATTAAAATGGTATTACATATATCACTTCTTGAAAATCTTGAATTTGATATGATGTTTTTCTTCATTACGATAATATATAATTTATAAACGCATATTATATATCAGAGATAGCATTAATTTTAATAAGTGTGAATCCAGCGCATTTACTCACAGTTATGGCTAATGCTTAGAAGAAGGATTCTCCTTCTAGAGGGATCTTACTTATTAAATTAAAATTATAAATATATTAAGGAGTCCTAGGATTCACTAATTATTAAAATCAATAGCACAAGATAATATGGGACGGAGAAATATTGACGATAAAGAAAACAAAAATCAAACATATGATAATGTTTTTCTTATTTACCACAGTCTATTAGGGCACTTGGTACTTTTAATATCGTGTCGACAACTTTGACTTTCTTCGTCGAACATAGTACCCTCTTCGCAAACAAAGCGAAAGTCTAAAACTTGCTTTGGAGTAAAACCGGGAGAACAATAATGAAACAACCGGCAGTCTCTCATGTCACCATAAAATCTATACATCTCTCTTTCCAGACAATTAAAACTGCCATAGATTTTAGAAATAGAGAAAGATTTGTCTTTCAATCGTCTAGTTGATTCGAATGATGGAATTTTATCGATTCTCTCAATTAGAGTTGAACTAGGCGTTGAAATTGGATGATTTATTGAACGTACATTTTCAGTTGTTGTTGCAACTGTTATATCATGAAGATAATAGCTAGTAGTAATAGGAGTTGTAGTTTCCTCAGTTTCTGTATGCTTCTTTTTATCCGTATATTCTTTTTCTATTAAAGTTGGAATAACTGTTGGTATGGTTGATACATCCATGATATCTTCATTTGTTATATCCGTATTACTTGTATTTGTTTCTGTAGTATCTGAAATGTTACTTGTATCACTACTAGAGGTAGTAACATCTACTGCTGCTATGGAGAGCGTTGATAATCTTGACAAAGGATACGAAGTGAAATTTTCAATATTAGAATTCAAAGATTGTGAATCTTTACTGTCAGTAGATAAAGTAAGAATCTGAGTTACGTTTAAATTGTCTAACATTTTTGTTGTTGTACTTTCAATATTATTTAATTCTTCATTTCTTTTCATAGTGCTTGTCGTACTTTCAATATTATTTAATTCTTTGCTTCTTTTCGTAGTACTTGTAGGTGTAGTAGTGGGTGGTCTTCGAGTTGGTAAAGTAAGTTTTCTAATAACTGGCTTTGGTACTAACTCGTTATAAGATTTAGGTGGTTTGGCTGGTTTTGGATTAAATAGAGGCAATCTGGTTTTAATGATTACTGGATTAGGTGTTGTTGTTGGGGGAATATAATTGTAATTTTTTCTAAGTGAAAATGGTTTGAAGAGATTAGGCACAGAACGAGGAGTTGTGGTTGTTGTTGTAGTTGGTATAGTTGTAGTTGGTACAGTTGTGGTTGGAACAGTCGTTTGTACAGTCGTTGTTGGATCAGTTGTTTGTACAATCGTTGTTGGAACAGTCGTTTCTACAATTGTTGTTGGAATAGTCGTTTGTACAATTGTTGTTGGAACAGTCGTTTGTACAATCGTTGTTGGAACAGTCGTTGTTGTTAACAAAGTTGTTATTGGTGGCAAAGATGTTATTGGTAAAGAACTCGGTGGCAATGTTGACGATATCAATGTTGATAAAGTTACTGTTTCTAACGTGGTTTTTGAAGTTGACGTAGTAGTCAACTGTTGTTCCTTATCTTCAACAAATTTTTCAAATTCTTTAGTATCTTTCTGCATTGATTTGTCTTTCTCTAATTTAATATCATCTGTTTTAACGTCATCTACATTATCTGATAACTTTTCATCGACAGTTACAACTTTAATATCTTTTTCAATCTTATCATCGCTTGGATTTTCAGTATTAACTATAGATTCTTGTTCCTTGTAATTATGTGGCTCGTAATTATCGTCAACATAATCTTGTACAGAAGGTTCAACAGAAACTATTTCTTTTTCCGTACTACTTTCCATTTTATTAATCTTTGGTAACTCGTCGATAAATTTCAGAACACCCGTTGTACTGTCTTCCTGTTCAACTGTTTTAAAATCTTTCATTCCTACAGATTCGGTTACAGTTTCATATGTTTCCGTTATTTGTTCGTGATTGTCAGATTCTATCGAAGTGGTAACATCTTCTATGTTATCAGATTCCGTATAGTCGTATAAATTATACCAATCATAATCTGATGCATTCATAGAATAATCATATTCAGGAAAATCGTCGTTTGAAACTATACTTTCTAAATTTTCCATCGTAGAATGTTCATGCGTTTGATGAAATTCTTTTTCGTCAACGTAAGTTAAATTTTTATGTTTACTTTTATGATAAATTGTTTCCAACGAATAATTTTCTTTTAAATTCGATCTTTCTTCTTCTTGTAAATTTTTTTTATTTTTTAAACGATCACTTTCGTCGTCGTCATCGTCATCTGAATTTTCACTTGAATTTTTATCTAATTTTTTATTCTTACCATTGGTCGTCGATACATCATTCGTAGTTTGATATTGTTCAATCGAAATCTCTTTCGTATAAGAATTGATTTTTTTATCAGCAATATCTATTTTTTCTTCGAAATGTTCTAAAGAAACATTAGTTGTTTCCGTAGTTTCCACATTGCTTACAAACGTATTAGATTCATCATTCTTATTTTCAATACTTTCATTAGATGATTCTAATGCTTCCTGATCGTTCATTAATTGATATTTACTAGAATTATTTACTTTCCCTAAATTATCTACATTCCTTTCTTCGGATTCATATTTGACTACGTTGTTAATTTGTGTACGCTTTCTTCCAACATTTTCTTTATTCGATGTTAAATCTTTTGCAAATTTAGAACTATACTTTATCACAGTATCCATTTCTTTAACTTCTGGTTTATCAGATTTATTCAAATCATGATTATGCGGTTCTTCAATTTCTGTTTGCAAATTAGAGGTAGATGTATTCGTTGATACTCGTTCTTCAGTATTATCAGGATCAATAATTTCGATCATGCTATCGTTTTCTTTTTGATGTTTCCTTTTTGCAGACATTTTTTTTCTAGATATTCTCGAATGAAGTTTTTTCGTTGAAGTATCAGTTCTAGAATTATCGATTTCAGTAGTTGTAATTAAATCTTCTATTATTTTAGAAGATATTATCTTTTCGTTATTAGATTTTTTATTTATCTTATCTGAATTATTATCAATTTCATCTTTCTCCTCATCATACATGTAATCTTTATCATCATCTGTTACTTTATCTTCTAAATCATATTTAGAAACTTGTTCTTGTTTACTTTGTTCCTTTTTATTCATAGACAAAATACTAGAAACTGTAACAGCGTCGACAGATTTGGCGATTTTACTTGTCGATGACATTTTATCTACATTTTTATTATTATCTTCATCTAATATAAACGTATCATCATCTCCCATATCAGAAACTATTTCAATTTCTGTTTCATCTTCATTTTTATTGGATTTATCTGAAATGTTGTATGCAATTATCTGTGAATCTGCATTGTCTACAGTTTTAGTAATATTATCCGTAAACCATGTTACTTCAAAGGTATTACCATTTGTATCAGTATTATTAATCAGTATGACTGATTCAGTTGTTTGATCTACATTTGTATCCGTTTCATAATCTGTATACTCATTAAGATCCAATACTTCTATATCAGATTCAACATTTTCTTCTGATTCTTTTTGATCATGTTTAAATATTTTCTCATCTTGATCATTATCTTTATCCTCATCATCATCATCATCATCATTATCATTATCATCATTATCATCTTTTTCTTCTTCTTCTGAATTTAAATTTATATGATAAGAAGCATTCTTTTCTGAATCATCAACATTATGATCATTTTTAATTGTAATAATCGATTTTTGTTCAACATTTTTTGTATTAATATTTTCATCTTCTTTTAATTGAGTATCATCAGATGTACTAGTATGCCTTAATTGTCTTAAATTTGTATTTACTGGGTATACATTTACAACTCTTGAATTTAGATTCGTTTTTATACTAATAGCAGGATCATTAAGTTGCGTAATTGATCTTTTACTTCTATGATTTCTGACAATTTTGCGTACAACAGCACGACGATGATTACGAAGTTTAGGTACATCGCGATAAAACGGATCAAAGGATTCATCACCTTCTTTATAATCATCATAAGTAGCTGGAATAGTTGGAAGAGGTATAGTCACTAATTGTGTAGTGTTAAGTGGTCTTCCTGTTTCATCGCTAACGCTAGCTTTAGCAGTAACAATGACTCGAGATTGGGAAGGTAACAAAGGTGGTGGTGGGTTTTGTATAATCCTTTGAATATCCGGTGGTGGTAGATTTATAGTGATATGATGTGGTTTCAATTGTGGAACCGGAATAGGAGGTGGCACGTGAATATGTTGAGTAATTTGACCATTAGAAGATGTTGATACTGAAGGTTTCGGTGATGTCCTTGGAGTTGGATAAAATGATTTAATCGTTGTTTCAACGCTAGCCGGAGTAGGAAGAAAATTCGACGAAATTCTTTGCTGTTGAGAAGCTTGGCTATCTTTCTGTTCGTCTTGAGAAGGTATTGGTGATATTGTTAATTTTGATACCTACAAAACACAAACGAATAATATATTTTATTATGTAACATTTTCTTATAATATAAAATATGTCTAATTGTAATATAAAGACTTATATTTATTGTATCAGTATTTTAACAATATTATCAAAAACTGAAGAGACTAAATGGAAAATGCCCAATCCCATAAAACTGGATTTGCTTTCAATGACTTAAAATACTGATCAAATAAATATAATATATAAAAATGTATAACATTATAAATAATAGTATCACCTTTCCTTGATTGGTTGATTGTATAGCTTCTAAAGGAGTAATACTATGCTTACGATGTTCATTGTCACGATACTCTGACGTATCTCTAGGATTATGAACATTAAAGGATTCTGTAGTGCTGACAATTCCATGATTATTATATATTGGATTAATCAATGCTGAATTGCTTGGATTTCTATCCAATAATGTTTGGATAGTCGAAGATGTGATATGATAGATCGGTGATATTGTTGATTGTTCATTACGAATGATTTGTGGACTTGCAGTTGAACTGAATCTAATTTGATGAGCTTGAGGTACTTCTTGAACAGTAGTTGAACTAACACCTTGATTACTAAACAATTGATAAGAAGTTGCTTGATTATCATTTCTATCATCATTGTGAAGAATATATTGATGATGATATCCTTGTCTAAATTGTTGCTGTGGATATCCGGTTGAATATGAACCTCTAGCTGTAGTTGTTGATGGTTTACTTGGTCGTGATGTCGTTGTTGTTGTTGTGCCACTGGTAGAATGTGCAGAGGTAGTACGTTGACTATTTTCCACGGATTCTGAAGGATTATCTTCTTCTTCATTCTCATGTAAGCTAAAACATTTTTACAATGTATTACACAAACAAGTTATATAGGATGATTCAATTAATTAGTACACCTCGAATAATATTTAAACTATGTATCTGATTAAAAAATGACAAAAATTGCATCATTTCAAGATGGACAAATAATAGCTTATCAATTTTTCTTCCTAATATTTAACAAAAATTCACTTTTGTTTCTTTACAAAAAAGGATCAAAAAAGGATCAAAAATTAGAAATAAAAAAAAGAAAAGTATTAATCCACCTCGATCATAAATCTAATGATTGATGTGACATTTTATTTAAAACAAAAAAATTGACTTGGAACATTTTGAATCTTCCACATAAAAATATTAATTAACATAAAATTTGAATATTATTATTAGCGATCTGCTGGTATATGTATATTAATACATTATTTTATATTAATATAAATAACATATTATTTAAACTTACCCAAATGTGACGGCATTGTTGCCATAGAGCTCTAAATTAAGATTATAAAACTGTTCGCTCTTGCTGCAATCAACTTCATCGACACGTTCGCAGACTCTAGTCTCTTGATCGAAGATGGTTCCATTCAAACAAAGGAACCTTATATCCATAATCTCGTCTGAAACCAAATCTCACGGTGAAGAAGAGGAATATTATTCGGGGCTGTTCATATTCAACGCATATTTGGGGAGTTAGTCGATGACAAATCAAATTAAATTAGGGTCTCAAACGATACCCAGTTTCGGGACCCTCAAACTTAAGTTAAAAAAATAAAGTTTCAAAACCAAACAAAAAAGAAAAATAATCAAAAATATTGTACCATAATGCCATTAATCCTTTGCACTCCTATGTCGAGTGTGATTCAACATTTTGAATCTTATCGAATTAATATTACATTACATTCATTTTTTTAAGTTAAAATAAATTTCAAAACGTTGGAAACTGTTGGTAACAACATTGAAATACAATTCGGAGTGTAAAGGGGTTAAATAAATTTATTTAAAAAACGTAACTTTCTCTCTAACCCTAATGAGAAGAAATTTTAAAACCTCGGGACCTTTAAGGGGCCTTACTCATTCGTTTAACTAGATGGGGATTGTAAATTAATATTTCCATCGAACACTATAATCATTTATTTTCCCAATTAATTATTATCCACTATTTAACACAATTCCAATCTTCTATAATAAACTTCGAAACAAATTGTTCAAAACGAATTTTTTCCTAAATTAAAATAAAACAACAATAAAAATAATAATAATAATAATAATAATCATCATCATTTCATGCAACTTTTTACATCATGGACACAAAACTAGTTATATAAATCATTCGAGAAACTCGTCTTTGGAAGGTCACAGGTTCATTAATCTTCGGTTATGAGTTGTGAATGCAAAAAAAAAAGCAAAAAAAAAAAAGAAAAAACAGAAAAGAAACCCATATATAAATGATTGTTGAAACTTTCAGAACATTATTATAATAGCACGCAAAGTGATTGTGCAAACTTAATTTCAACGTTGGTAGATAATTTGTATTAAAATACGAAAGATAAATCTTTATAAGTATGACAATGAGGGATGAGATGGCGGGGAAGGGGGAGGGGGAGGGGGAGGTAGTTTAACGATAGATCTTTCAATTAGATTTAAAATGACATATCAAAAATGAAATTGATATTTAAATGATTGACTGATTAGTGGGAAGATAGGGACAGGGGGCAAGGGGGGGAGAGGGGGAGAGGGGGAGGGAGAGAAAATACAATAGAAAGAAATTTGTATTGTATCATTGCAATAAGAAATCTTGATCTTAATGTTATCGAAAAGGTCCTTTCTCACCTAATAGATCGTCAAATGCAGGGATTAAGTTTTGTAATAGATCGAGAGAGATCACCCGCAGAGAATGTCATGGTCGTTGAGGAACGTTTACTGACCTAAGTCGAGACTCAAGAGTGTCTGGCACTACTGTCTCGTCACGAGAAAATCTTATCTCTTTTACCCTATTATTTTAACACATATGTATATTTTATGTATTAACGTGTACGCGTGTGTTTATATATATGCATATTAAATTATCTATATTTGTCATATTAACAATCAAAGATATATGTTTTATTCAATTGAACAATTAATAATATTGGAATATTATTATATTTAATTGTAATATATAAACATAAAATATATATAAATGATTATTAATATTATTATAATATTCTTTTTTATATGGTATGGTTCATTGTATATATATTTGTTTATTTGTAGATACAATTTTACGTTTACATATATGGTATTGAATAGTAATGCAAATATATATTGTAAGAATTTTAATTAAATTATTGCAAAGGGAGATAGTAATATTTTTTGTTTCTATTTAAAATTCTTAATATTATTTATTGTATATTCAATTTAATAAATAAATAAATATATGTATGTTTGTGCATGTGTATTGAAATAAAATTGATAAAATAAATATAAATAAAAATTCATATTATAAATGCATGTATTATTTTTTAACGTATATGTGCATTCGAATAATTAATTCATTTCGATTTTTTTGTCTCAATGTTAATAAAAAAAAAGAAAGGTCAATAAGAGTTCCGTCAACAGATAGATCTAACAGATAAAAGATCAATATTGATCAACGTTGTGATCACAAAGTGTCAATTATATACAATAGGTGTGGCATTAAACTAGAGTAATTTATCTATATATATAGATACAGATAAGTATAGATATAATATATTTAAAAAAAAGAAAAAAAATATTCTAAATTACCTTTCTGACCGATCGTGCATACATGAAACATCTGACATCCAGTTTCGATGTCCGCATAATAACCACCAATCACTTTTCCTTGGCACGAAAAGTTCGTATCCGGCAGATTATGGAAATCCAAGTACTTCTAAGAACAATTGAATAATTAGAAATATGTCTATAATAACACATATATATATGTTCGAACATTTTTATTCTAATTTATTCCAAAATTAATAACATTCGAATTATCCAATTTTCTTTCATCAGATCACATTGAAATTGTTTACTTTTTTTCAACAAAAATCATTGAAATATTGCTAATATTAACTGTAACTATTAATTATTATGATAATTATATATAAATGTGTGTAATGTATTAAAATTATATTTTTAAATAGGTATTATGAATAATGAAAATTTGGAATTACTCACGATAGCTTCACTTGCGCTGCACGGAGGTAAGCCATGCCGGAAGTTTAGAGCTGACAAGAAAGCTAAAACAAAAATATTCATTTCAAATGAATTCGATTAAATATACATTAATATTTAAACAGAAAACCATTACAAAAAAGAATTACACACGAGTAATATTTACAAGAAAAATATAAAAATATACTTCTATTCGTTAAATCAATACTTTCAACAATTTTTAATTAATCATTTATAACGTGGGAGGGGGGGGGCGCGGAGGGGGTTAAAGTATTTTCGTATTTTTCCGATGATAAAATACGATTGAAAAGAAAACAAATTTTAAACCATTTGGCAAAAAAAAATCACTTTCCCATTAAAATACGAAGAAACCATAATCCCTATCCAATATCAGGTTGAATAATTTTTGCAGTATTACATAAAATTAATTAATATTCATTAAAAATATTGAAAAATAAAAAATACTCGACTCATATAACAATAATAAATCTTAATAGAATTACAAATTAATATAATTGTTACAATGTTGACCAAAATTATCACAGCCATTGATCATAATAATTATGAAAAAAAAAAATCGTAGAATACTATTGGGAATATAATTTCAAATGATATTCCTTGGAAATGACCTAAAGATCATTTTTCTTCGCTTGACAATAGTTGTTATCCTTTAGATTTTTTTTTCTTCTTTTTCCTTTATATTTTTTTAATATTTCTCCGAGAGTGAACTGATTTACACAGGGTATACCTTATATGTGTGTGCTATGCAAGCATTTATGAGTTACAAGTAAAGACGTATATGTATATTATGTGTAAGAAAGTACACGCAAGAGACGAATACACGTAGTCATTGTTATTCGAGGCCTGCCACGGGAAACGGAAGTCCTCCATTATCCTCAAGATACCCGGTATATACCAACAGACTACGAGACATTCTTACGTTCACGTTGATCCCGAAAAAAAAAAAATAAATAAAAAAGGAAATTTTCTGTTTTTTTTTTTTACTATTCCAATATTGAGACGATGAGTCGTTAGAAAATGAATCATATTTCATAATAGTTTTCTTTCTTCTTTTTTTTTTTAATATGAATATATGAATTCTTTTCAATATTTATTAAAGGATTATTTATTATTTATTAACCTTATTATTATTATTATTATTATTGTAGGAAACGTTGTTTTATTTTATATTGAATATATGTAATTGTATTTGTTTTATATATATTTTAAATATAAATTTAACAATTGATTAATTTAACATTTTATTCAATCTTTTTATCGTCTAATTTTTAATCAATTAATTATGATTCAGTAAATGCACAATAATTTTATAAATTTTAATTAATATTACATTACTTATATATTATTTTATCATAAATTAAAGAATATATTATATAAATTTGATAAATAATTTCTAAAATATAAAACTTTATTAGCGAATATAAAAATTTCATCCATTACGAAACACCATTCCTTTAATAATATTAATCTAGATATATTTAATATTATTCATAAATTATTAATAAACGTATAATTGTTAATGAACTAATGGAAAGTTGCTTATTGTTACAAACGATACATATATGTAATATATATATTCATATTTATTCATAGATCAGTGAAAGCTCAACAAGTTAAACCTTTAAACGAGGAAATCATTAAAGAAAAACCATAGAACAAAAAAGCAAGAAAAAAAAAAGAAAAGAAAAGAATAATAATTACTTAATTGTATGTCACGCATATATTCACATTGAAAAAGTGAACTTTCTTGGTCGGTGTAGAACATTCGCGATGCATATGTTACATATGTAACGAATGTGCCCTATATATCGGTTCGCGTGAAAGGCAAACGGTAGCACAAGATATTTCCTTTG
Source organism: Polistes canadensis (assembly GCF_001313835.1). NCBI lineage: Eukaryota > Metazoa > Arthropoda > Insecta > Hymenoptera > Vespidae > Polistes > Polistes canadensis. The sequence goes on from NW_014569623.1 coordinate 612,439, forward strand.
ATTCGTTTTAATTAAGAAACGTTCGTGATACCGATCGCGCTTCAATATGGAAAATAATATTTATTATGCATCAATTATTTTATTGAAAACATATTTTCCAACAACAACAACAACAACAAAACAAGGATTTTGATAGAAAATTAATTTTACATCGGATCAACCGAAATGTAATTTCATTTTATCAACGATAAAAAAAAAACAAAACAAAAAAAATGAAGTTTAAAAAGTAAGGTTAGGTATACCAGTGTAATGGCGACTAACAAAATTATTTTTAAACGATCAAATAACAATTTTGAACTTTCACAAGGTTTCACGTAAAATAAATTAGGAAGTTAGTCGGATAAAAAAAAGAAACAAAAGAAAAACATTGTATACTCTTTCTCTTGTTAATTAATTGAAACGATCGTTTAAATTCATCTCATTATAATAGGTTCAATGAATGACGTAAGAAGTTAAAAAAAGAAGTCAGCGTAGAATTACAATAATTAGTCGACAAACAGCATACAGTAAGAAAAGTGTCTCCATGTGTGTAACTAAACGACGAATGAATTCTTTTACTTCCTAGATTTGCATTTGAGAAATATGTTAGAAGGAAAGTACATAGTAGCATTAGAATGCTATATGAATAACGAGAAATACATAGTGAACCGTGACGAAATTTCTTTAGCAAGAAAATTCTATTTACTGAAAAGTCATTTCAACTATCTCGTACAAAAATTATGTATATAAAAAACACAAGCAAAAAAAATATATTTCTATTTATTCATACGCCGTGAAAGGTTTGTAAAATTAACGTGGGCGGTATGTTATTTTTTTTCTTTTTTAATAAATAAACTGGTATAGAAATTCTATCGTTTCTTAGATCAACGTAAGAGTAAATTATGATTTAAGGTATTATACAATTGCGAGAACTTACAAATGTTGCATTTAATGAACATTTGAATTCTAATATACGAAGATACTTGTATTCCTTATTCAATAAAATATTAATTGTTTATTCAAATCAAATTTTATAATCATAAATTTATTTAATAAATTATTTCTCCATTAAATCATATTTGTTTAAAATATTATTATTATTATTATTATATTGTAGGATTCAAGGAAAAGATCTGAACAATAGAAATATTAGAAACTATTATATGAATAAAACTGTTTTCAAAATGTCGTCCAGATTTCCGCCATTTTTAAAATTGTCATCTCTTCTTATTGGTGGAATATTCATGTCGTCATAAATAAATGACTGAATAACGTACCGCCATACTTTTCATTTCTAACGAGAAAAGAAATAGACAATTTTCTAATCTATGCAGACATTCCATTGACTTTATTTGTCTCAACGTTAATTATCATTGCCCTAGATCATTTGAAATTTTCATTCGAAAACATAAACAATATCTTCGATTTCTAAAACTTATGTCAAAGAGTGTAACGTTAAATAAAAATATTGCACGCGTGCACATAAAATCATAACGAAACCACACACTAAAAATTTGAAATCAAAAATATAATTCATAATAAATTATATCTACAATTTTTTATTTACTTAATTATTAACTCCCACCCCCATACCTACTAGCCCTTTGTAACATATTTTATTATATAATTATTTATTAAAACAATGAAATTGGTACGAAAATGTTCTCCCCCAGAGTGTAACAACAAATTAATGAAATTTATGTTAATTATCTATCATATATTTAAATTAAATAAGATTCCTATTCGATTTACGGTAGATTTGAATGGACATATTTCCTGTATTCAATAGAATTGAGAAATTCTTCGTAATATCGTTCTAACGTATAGAACCTGATGATTAAATTCTTACCCAGATATTCCCGGAAGCCCGATTAATCCGGCTCTTGATTCACCGTAACTCCGATTATCTGTACAGACAACATGTAGATCTTGTAATCGAATGTAAAAAAAAAAAAAAAAGAATTACTTCAAAAAATATGAAATTATGTTAAATGAGAAAGTGTGAAAGAAATTTCAAAAGAGAAAGCTTATATATTGGAAATATTGATTTCGCTAAATAAAATGGAAGAGAATCTTAGAAATTAACCTCAAAATTATTTCCCCAAGATATTTAAAAAAAAAAAAAATTTCTAGATATAATCGTAAACTTATTTCTTCTTTAAAAATAAATTATATTGATATTTATATCATTGTTGTTGTTTTTATAAGTGCACGCGTGCATTCGTCTTTCATAATTTACAATAATAAATTTGAAAAAAAAAAAAGAAAAAATGCGAATGAACAAAATAAATATATCTACTTAACAAATTATATTTCATTAATCAATCATTTATATATTAACCCGTTTATAATTTAATTTGTTTCTTGTCCGAGTAAAAATCAAATGTAATTAAACTAACAAAACATTTGTCTCGCTTTTTATACTTTAATTTATACAATAAAAATTCTACAACAACTTTCTAATACTCGATAACAATTGTATAATATTTAAAAAAAAATTAAATAAAAAAATCAAAAATGTAAACACCAAATTGTGATTGTAAAATTATATTCGATATCTAAAAAAGAAAAAAAAAAAGAAACAGAAATAATTGATGAGATTTAATTAAATAGATGACAAATGGATGTCATAGTGATGCTAAAAAAAAATATATATACATATCCATATATATATATATATATATATATATTTAAATAGAATTACAAATGTTTTTCTATACATCTCTCTCTTTCTTCTCCAAGTTCAATCGTTAAACCCGCGTTGTTACTTGCACGTTCGAAAATAGTAACGCGCGTCACCAAGGTTTGCCATCCGGCATGAGACCGGTTTAAGGATGAAACTAACGATACCGAGAGAGCCTTTCATTCCTTTTGGAAGGTCGCTTCAAGGATGAAAGTAAAGTTCGAAGATTTAGTAAAACTAGTGTACCCGGATAAATGACGAAATTTTCATCAAATCAATCAAATTTTTAATCCATTTTTCAAGACAAATAAATGATACCCAATTAAAAGTATTTATTTTCGAATTTATACCTTAATAAAACATTAATATTTATAAATTAATATATATATCTTGACATTTTTATAATTAATTATTAATTCATTATTTAAAAAATTCCATAATGAAGTTTTTATTAAAGATTGTTATTTATTAGGGGTTGTGTGTGTGTATTTTTTTATTCATTTTATTAATTATCAATCAAGTATTTAATTCTAAGAAAATATAGTAATAAAAGGCTACTGTTTATTGCATAGATATTTCAATGAAATTGTTAGTATATACAATAAAATATTATTATCAATTTATATTCCAACATAATCCTATCCTTACAATAATTATTGATCACCCATTTAATCTACTAACAAATTATTATCCACATCTAACCAAAACCTATTCAATAAATATTCAAAAATTATTGAATTCAATTAAAATAAACTGTATAATAGTTTAAACACTACAATAAGATGGTCAACAAAATGATAGTTCAGCTAATAAAGAATAAAAACAAAACAAACAAATAAAATAGATTAATTCAATCATTTATAGTTATATATATAACAAGTGACAAATATAATATTAAAAAAGTTTTGAAGAAGAAAGAATGAATAATCCTTAAAATAGAATGCTTTCGAATTCATCATAATCGTTATTAAAATCACAATTTCTTTTCTCTGCTCTCGTAAAATAATTATTCGGCAACGTGAGAGAGTGAAATTAAGATCGTGACTTAGTAATGTGCGTCTTACGTGACTTCGGCACCAAGAGACACGCTTCGAAAGGTCTAACCGCATCCTTGCGCCGGAGTCACGCGGTTACATAAGGAGAAAAGTCAAAGTAGAGAAAGAAATGTTCAATGTGTGTATGTATATATATATGTGGTATGTAAAATGTAGACTGATTTTGAATAAAAAAAAAAAGAAGAGTAGATATATGTGAACGATGAATCAATAAATTTTATGAATTACACTTCCCTTCTCTTTCTTGGTGATTATTACAACACTTTCTGAATAATGACACTCATAGGTATGTGTATATGTAAATATATAAATTATTAGGTATATTTAAAATGACTGATCAAAATAATTTTTTAATTCCATATTTGGTTATTTCAGAAGCAATTACTAGGAATATGAAACAACTAAGTTAGTTATACTGTAGTATGTAAAATGTATACTGATTTTGAATTAAAAAAAGAAAAGTAGATATATGTGAACGATGAATTAATAAATTTTATGAACTACACTTCCCTTCTCTTTCTTGGTGATTATTACAACACTTTCTGAATGACACTTATGTGTGGTGTATATGCAAATATATAAATTATTAAGTATATTTAGAATGACTGATAAAAATAATTGAATCAATCCATATTTGGTTATTTCAGAAGCAATTACTAGGAATATGAAACAACAAAGTTAGTTATACTGTAGTATGTAAAATGTATACTGATTTTGAATTAAAAAAAGAAAAGTAGATATATGTGAACGATGAATTAATAAATTTTATGAACTACACTTCCCTTCTCTTTCTTGGTGATTATTACAACACTTTCTGAATGACACTTATATGTGGTGTATATGCAAATATATAAATTATTAAGTATATTTAGAATGACTGATAAAAATAATTGAATCATAAAGTAAAACTAATTTTTTAATTTCATATTTGGTTATTTCAAAAGCAATCATTATAAATATGAAACAACAAAGTTAGTTATACTACAGTATGTAAAATGTAGACTGATTTTGAATAAAAAAAAGAAAAGTAGATATATGTGAACGATGAATCAATAAATTTTATGAAGTAAACTTCCCTTCTCTTTCTTGGTGGTCATTACAACACTCTTAAAATTATAACACTCATAGGTATGTGTATATGTAAATGTATAAATTATTGGATACATCTAAAGTGATTCATGAAAATATTCTAACAATAAAAAATGATTATTTTTTTAGTTTTATAATTGATTATTTAAAAAGCAATCACTATAAATATGAAACAACAAAATTAGTTGTACTATAGTGTCAAAATATTTTGGGGAATAACTGTACATTTATGAACATTAAATAATTAAATTACCAATCATTAATTACAAATTTAAATGTAATTATAATAATCATTGTTAGAATTTGTAATGAAGAATGAAAACTATTGAATTAAGTAAATTAATTCAATCCTAATATATTATCTTCTAATTACACAAATATTGAATAAAAACAATGGAAATATTATATATAATTATTATTATTAATTATAATAACATCCAAATATATTATATGTTCATGTGATAAATTTTAATAATAATAATAATATATATATATACCACATGATTATTATTATTTTATGGTAATAAAGAAGTCATTGAACGAAACAATAATAAAATCAATTGAATTCTAATTAAAGAAGGTGTGGTTGTTCACAGTCGTACTAATCGCTATACAAATCACATTGTCTTCTCGTTTCGATCGATTCCATTTATATTTCTAACAGTTAAAAGTTGGTTAATAATAATCGACACTCTCGTTAAACAATAGACAATAATCCAATCGTGTTTGTCAATGCCAACGGATGGGATCATAAAAATGGGACCAGATTAAAATTAAAACAATGTTAATATTGTTTTTCGTCTTACCCTGTAGTAGAAGTCCATGCAGCGCAAAGTTCATGGCTGCTCAATAATTCCTTCGACCTATAAAATACAAAAAAGTCAAAGAAAATATATATTACAAAATAAAAAAACAAAATATGATTAATACAAATTATTTACAACATTTCATATATAAATATTTATTCATTCCTGTTTGGGTTAACCGATAAGTATTTAAAATCAATACACTTTTCAATAAAAAATAATCAAATTCTGACAATTATTTTAAGTTGTTCGGAAAGTAATTTCGTTTCTTCATCGTCAACAAAAGAAATGATTTTTTCTAACAATTAACAATTCAAAATGTTTTATATGAGGATTTAATTTGATAAATTCGACTTTTCGGTTATTTCTAGAATTGTTATGCAACAATTAGCATCCATCAATATTGTTTATTTTATCCTCAACCCTTTCAACTAATTGAAATTACTCATCGAGATTTAAAGTGAGATTAGGTATGAATAATAATAATAATGATTGACGAAATTTATTGGCAAATAAACGAAATGATTTTTCGAAATACACAAATACAAATGTATTATAAATATTTCTAAATTTTTGATTATAAAAAAATTAAAACGAGAAAGGGGGAAGAAACGTTCTTACGTTTGTATTTCGCAAGGAACACATTTTTTTTCGATCGTTTCGGCAACTTCCTCGTCTTTCGTCTTTTTTTTTTTTATTTCTTTCTCTTTTTTTTTCTTCTTTTTTTGTAAACCTTCCCCACTCAAAGTTTGCGGTCAAATGTGGAATTATTCACGGGTTTATATCCGTGATTTGAATTTAACAAGAAACGTGACATGAAAATCGTTTCAAATGAAAGCGACGTAGTTGATTTGTTGCTTCGAATGAGGAAAACATCTGCAATTTTTTATACGAGTTACAAATAATTAGCATACAAACATTTCTTTCGAGCTCGAAAGTTCGTAGAAAAATAAATGTTCGTATTGTAAAAGTATGTTTTAAAATAAATTTAACCGTTATACACATATATGAATTATTTTTCTTTAATATCATTAATACGATAATAACAAACTATTTTATATTTTGTTCGATATAAATAATTTATTATAAATAATTATTTTTTTGTTTCCATATATAAATTATCTAATCACATTTCGATGCATTACATTGTACTACTACTTGTTTACGTTTTAACTGCATATTAATATTTAACAAAATAATGTTTATAATAACAAATATTAACAAATTGTCGTAATATTTTAATATTATTCAAATACTAACCAATCATAATAACACACAACAATGCATTTCATTATAAACAATATTATCTTTCAATTTATTTAAAATATTAATACATAATCCTTCTTCCTACACCTAAAAACAAATAATTAAATTTTATATAATAATAATAATAATAATTATTATTACGGATTACAATTTAAATTAAATTATTAATTAAAATAAAAAACTTCATTGAACATACTGATTTAACTATTTTTCTTTTTTTTTTTCTTTTCTGAAGATATTAAATTACTTAATTTCTTTTGATAAAATTTCTTGTTTTTGGTTTGATTTTCTAATATAAGAAATTGACGTATTTCGTTGTATTCGTTACCGAATATACTACGAAATAAAATAAAGTGGTGAAAGTAGTTGTTCGCTCGCGGGTACAATCGGCCGATGAGAGTAACTATGAGTTAACGATGACAGGGATTAAGCAATCGTTTCAACCTTCTTAAAACCCTCCCATCCCGTAGAGCTGCACGATTAAAATGCATCCTCTAAAGTGAAACCTCTTTACGAGTTCTCATTCTTTTCTCTCACTTTAAATAGATTTTATTTTTTTCTTTAAACACAACAAATTCACCTCGAAAAAAAAAAACAATACAAACTTTTCTCGCATCATTAGAATTAAGAAAAAATATATGTATATAATATATATATGTATAAATAGATAGTATAAATAAAATATGTATAAAATAATGTATAAAAATATATGTATGTGTGTGTTTGTTTATTCGTTAGCAATTTTGTTATATAATTAATATAATTTATTTTATTAATAAATAATTTATTTAATCTTTCTTATAACTCTATTAATTTTTCATTAATTCTTTATCATATTCCAATAATAATAATAGTATATTAGGCAAATTTATTTGATCATAAATAATTAAATAATATAATTCACAAATCATTTATCAGCTTGTGTGTGTGTGTGTGCAACATTATCAAAATATCATTATCATTCTTATTGAATTTAAATTATCAAATATAAGCAAAGACAAAAACTTTTCGTGCAATTCAACACACACACTCACACACTATAGCTTAAAACGTTAAATATTCTAATAAAAATAAAATTTTAATTCGTAATACTTCGTATTAATAAAAAAATAAAAGAAATAATTACAAAAACGTGCATACGCGTGAAGTTTGCCAATTTTTGTTCCTACAACTGCAACTAACAATTTGTATTTTTTAACAATGATAAATCCATCGTGAGAGAAACTATATATATATCTTAATCTTAGATAATCTATCTAAATCTATTAGCAATTAGAAGAAAAACGATACGATTTCTTACGTTTTTTCTTTTTCTTTTTTTTTTTTTTGTCAATTTCTTTAACTCATAAAGTTTGATTTCACTTTGTTGAAGAGCTCAAACACGTGTGAAAGAGAAAGGCGTTTCCACATCTTGTGCTTGATTCCAGAATATTACCTACTCGTACTACTCAAATAAAATTTTAACATACTTAAACGATTGCTCATAAGAAAATCAACAACACCTTTTGATTATTCTAATCTATTCAATAATCCTTAATTATTTCTATACACGCGCGCACGTGCGTGTATGTTCTAACACATTTTCTTGCTACAGGTCAATCCCAAATTAAATGACGCATCATTAAAATGAAATAAAATGCAAACTGTTAAGAAATTAATACGATTACGGTTCGTGACATTAATTATGAACGATCAAATCATTCTAATGTTTCATTGTATTAACTAATATTAATTATAATTAATGTTCAACTGTTTCATTTTTTCGTTCACGTTTGATACAAACTTTTGACATCAATTTTCTATTCAAAATTTCCACGAATCTTCAATTCAATTTTATTAATGCTAATTTTTATATTATTATTCAACTCATTAATGAATTTTTAGATCATTGAAGTATATTATACTTATCTACAATTCCCATAGAAAAATATCTAATGGTTGTTGAATTACGTTATCTTAAAGTAACCCAATAAAGATATTCCCACATCGTTAAAATTAATTCGTCCATTTAATTTTTACTTAAACATAATTTCGTTAAAATAAAACTGAACTTTTACAAAAATATCATGCGAATCCTAAAAACATGAAATTAAGGGAGAGGGGGGGGAAGTGTTTCTTCATATATTTTTTTTCAAATAAATAACATAACATTTGATAATATTGATTAACGATTAAAAAACCAAGTTGTTATAATTCGTTCATTTGACTAACAAGTCAAACGCTGATTCGAAAAGTATTCTTATTAATCAACCAATGATCGTTGAAATAATGCAAGAGAAGGGCAAAAAAAATGAAAATCGAATAAAGAATTAAAAATCGATCAAACTTATAAAAATTTATAATCATAAATACAAGATACGAAATAAAAATTTTGGGAGTTTTATAGGTTAGGAATTTGTTGCCTAGGGGAAAAAAAAACAAACGAAATACGAGAAAACTGTTTACCCCCACTCCCATCTCTACTACCCCTTCCCCTGTGTCAACGAGTTCGTATTTAAATTTTAATTTACAAATGTGTATCGTTTAATTTTGAATAATCCTGTACAATTGGGAATCTTTTGAAATGCCTAGGGATAATATACGCCCAGCTTAAAACACCGACGACACACACCAACACACATAAATGTACTTTTAAGAAAGCTATATATATACTCACGTTTGTGATGTTGCTGCTTCTTACTACTGTCGGTGTAAATAATGAAATACCGAAGGTTACCTCATAAACACGTGCATGCGTTATCCGTCATTTTAAATGTCAAGTTCAAAATATTAAGGACAGTTAATATAAGAAGGCACCATTGTGTACACGTACAAGAGATAACAATTATTAAAAACTTCGTAATTAAATATTTTAAAAAATAATTTTATAGAAGAAGAAAAAAAATAAACGAATGATCGGATGAAAGATGTTTTTCTTCTAAAGCCCCCCCCCCACCCCCTCATACATATATATTTATATTTATATATGCGTATATAATATGTGTGTATACGAAAAAGAAAAAGAAAAAGATGTGGCACCGTTAGAAAATTTGCATTACACTTTCACTGATCTAAAAAAACACCTACAGGGTGTCCCATTTTTAACTATTGATTTTATTAAGTAATATTTTAAGGAAAATTTGTATGAGAATGTAATATTTATCATAGTTATTTTCTAGAGAATACTGTTGTTTTTTAGTTTATAAAAGACATAATTATGTTTTTTTTTTTCAATTGGAAATTGATATTTTAAATATAATCAAAAGTCTTAGAGAATATTTTTTGTTAGAAGATACGAACGAGTAACAATGGTAAATCTTTTTTCAATCAATTATTTTCCCTTTATATTTTTTGTTTTATTTATTTATTTATTCATATTTCTTTATACAGGAATCATTTATATAAAGTTGTTATAATTTCTTTTCTTTATTTTCTCTTATAATTAAAATCACATTTAATCTTACAATTTAAAATATTAATTTAAATCAATTATATATACAGAACTTCAAAGCTCCATAATTTAATGAACAAAAATTAATTAAAAAACCATATATTATAGGATTACTCGTTGAATTCTTATAATCAACGTATCCAACAATTATCATTCGGCAGAAATAAAATTCTTCCAAAAATATCGTATTTTGAAAAAAACAATGATTATTCAAATTTCTTATAAAAAATCTAGTAATATTTGTTTGTATTCGAAAGATTTATTACCAAAAAATTACTAGTATATTAGGTTATGTATTTATTTGTTATTTTTATTTAAGAATCACCCTGTATATAAGATCGTCTTCTATACACGTACTAAAACGTATTTACGTATTCGTTTTCTCCAGAAAGCGATCGATTCTCACGACGATATTCGAATTCATCCATACGTAAAACCGGCACATCGGTTCACGATTTGTTGTTTCGTAGCAGTTACCAACCAACCAACCAACCAACCAACAGAAACTACTACGACGACGACAACGACGGCTTTCCCCAGATTCTGTGTCGTGAATGAAAGATACGTGCTCGTTGTGGAAAGCGCCGCGCCTTTTTAAACCAACTATATATATATATATACATTTATCGAATGAAATGAAATGGAACGAAAGGAAACGATACGATTAAAAAAGGAAACAAACAAAAAGCCAAGAAATTTCATGTATAGAAAATGTATATGAAAAATCTACTTTCATTTAACCCCT
>NW_014569623.1:625292-635087 GCF_001313835.1 Polistes canadensis
AAACATAATTTTATATTTATATTCATTAGATTTTTATGTAAATTTTTCATTATTTTCATTCGTATAAATTTTAAACGAACAAACAAAATATCTAGCTTTAAATACAAATACATTTATTTGATGTAATTATTATTATTATTATTTTTCTTGTTTTTTTTTCTTATTTTTATTTATAGAATATTGATGGTAAAATATTGTAGAAAAACTGAGGTATATCCTGTAGATTTGTAATATTTATAATCTATGATCAAATGAACGATCTTTAATAAAATTTATATTTAATACAATTGTTATTATTTTAAAATCAACCGATTATAATAATCCAGTCGATTTATTGCATTATCCTTGAGTATGCCAACGATATACCACACTATTACAATAGTTAATAATTATTTATTTAAATAATAACGATTTCATTGTGTCATAATAATCATCTAATTATAATTTTAAACTATAAATTAATGCACATCTATTTTTAATCGTCCATTACAAAGTTCCTCTTTAACAGATATAAAAAATAATAATAATAATAATATTTCTAATTCCATATAGGGGGTGTCCAATTATTTTTCTAATATACCACAAGTATACCATAAAATCATGTGGTTATAAACGTATGTATTCTAAGTACATACATAGTAATGTGTCTATCCTACACAAATATTTTCTACAAATGATCTTCTTCTATAGCTAATTAAATGTTACCAACAAATTCAACGTAAACAGTATCATCCTTGACACACTTTGTCACTAAACAGGAGAAAAAAGAAAGAAAGAAACAAAAAAAGACGAAAAACATCCATGAATTGATAATGAATGAGAGTTAGCTTTCTAGTCAAAAATAATAATTTAAAAATAAATATTTAACATACAAAACATAAACAATTAAGATAATAGAAAACTTATATCAATAAGTATAATATATATTATAAAATCTAAAAATCTTGTTTATGAAATTTTCTTAGTACCTAACTTATCAACAATAATAATTATTTATGCATAATTAATTATTTATACAATAATACGATTAAATTATTAATCTTCAAACAAATGCGAACAACAAATTAACTTACTACTTATTTAATTATATCTATAATTATAATTGCCCAACGATCAAATAAAAAGTAAAAAAAAAAGAAAGTAATAACAATCGAAAGCAAAATGTTAATATCAAATTAATAACCGGTTGTGCGCGGACAAATTTAATCATCAAAAAAATCTACACGAACACATTTCGGATAAATCCGAACGTACGGATGAAATAATGAAACTAAATATACATAAAAAGAAAAAAAAACAAAAAATAAAAAGATTCCAATATCAAAGATATTAATAAAAAATAAATAATTAATAATCGTGTCAAATTTGATCGAACCAAAATTATCGGCACGAATGTAAAACGAAGAATAAAAATGTAACGAAAAAAGGAAACAAAAACAAAATAAAACAAGCATTTCGCGTAATCTTTATTAATAAGGGAAACAACAACAAAAAAAAAGAACAAACAAACAAAACAAAACAAAAAAAAAAAAGATTTTGTTTACGACACCAAGTTAGAATTAAAGCAACGAGAAACGTTCATAATCGGCAGCGCCTCGAGCGCATCCTGAACTTTCTAAACCTATCACGGTTGCAGCAATGCGATCGTCCGTCCGTCCGTCCGTCCGTCCATCCAATCGACCATACCAGTTCATTCCCTTTCATGGTTCTGACTCACGATCGTCTCTTTTGCCATCCTTGCGCTTCTTCATTTCGCAGAAAAAAACAAAACCAAACCCCTGATTTTCTACGATTCAATTCTACCCTACATTGTATCGATCATAACCTAACCTATCTTTTATGATTTACCAATTTTTTCTATACGATATATAAGAAAACTATGTAATAACTTAAAACGAACAAATATTTACGAAATTAAAAATACAAAAATAATAATAAATATATTTCTAAATCAATTAATATGATTCTATTTACAATAAGTAATTAATATCTAAAACTGATCATATTGGAAATTAATTTTTATGTTTTAGTATTTTCTCTCGTCCAAAATTATAATTTTTGATGATAAAGGTTCATAGGGAACTTGGACATGAAAAGAAGTAGAACTTAATTAAATTAATTAAATTAAGTTCTACTTCTTTTCATGTCCAAGTTCCCTATGAACCTTTATCATCATTAATTTTTATGTTTTATTAGAAATTTTCGAATAGATCATTTGGTAATGATTAAAATTATATTTAAAGAAAATAATAATTTTACTTTTATTTTTATAATGATAATATAAAATAATATTAAAATAATATTTTTAATAATTATGATTGTATATAATAAAGTAAAGTAAATCGAATATAAAATTGCATACCAGTTAACCTAACTAAAGTTAGGGTCATGAACAGTCATGAACTACTTCTTTCTAATACCTCACGATCTTATTTGACCCTTACTAAAAAGAGATAAAGAAACTAAAAGAGGGTATGTCAAGTGCTTGTATTAAATTCGTGCAATATTAATAATATAATTGTTATTAAATTAACTAATAAATAATGTTTAAAATTTGTAGTATAAAAAATTATTAATGTTATTTACTTTTGTGTGTGATATTAAATAAATATTGATATTAAATATACTCAAAATTTTCTTAATACTAATACTTATGTTATTTATTTCAAAAAAAATAAATAACTACGTATTTCAAATACTAGTTTATCTGTAGAATCAGAAAATTAGGTACTCAAAACCATTTTAAATGTTAATGAACCAATTTAAAACAATTAAAAAATTAAATACAGAACAAATCTAACAAATAGTATACAAACTAATATTCAAATAATCAACGTTATTTGAATTTAATGATAAAAATGACAATTCATTTAAATATAAAGATTTATTTTATAAAAGTAAAATAAAGTAATAAATAAAAATCATCTAATCAGATTATTATAATTTATAAACAATTCGACTTTTCCTACGTTATCCATTTAGCATTCTCGTAATAGTTAATTACCTTTAATTGTCACCTAATAAATATTTTCTACTTACAATTAATTTATCGATATTTTAAATTATCCTTGTCGTTAATCGTACGATTAACTTTTCCACCAAATTAATACGTTCGAATTAAAAATACAAAAAAAATAACGAGAAGCGCACACGATGAACGAGTTAAAATTTAAATTTAACTGGAATTGCAAAACGCAATGACATAAAATAACAAACGACATATTTTTCGTATTTCGTTCTTACATTTAATACAGTGTGGTGTTGTTTGAACAAGATTTATAGTTTCAAGCGTGGGTTGGACCGTTGTAAAATCATCTAAAGATTACGTAACGTGCTATATAAAAGATTGTATCGATCTCGGTTCACTCGGTGACAGAATACAATTATTAACGAATCGAATATTCCGTTTAACATTGATTTCATTCAAATTGATCGACGTTAATCGAAAATTTGTACTTTCAATCAATTCTCTTATTTTCTTTTTTTTTTTCTTTTTTTTAACTATCAATTTCTCTAAAGCTGATTATACAACACTGTTATTTATTTTCAAATAAGATATTAACATTTAACTCTTTGCGAAACAATCTAATAAAATGTTTTTATTATTATACGCAAATTATAATTTTTGCGAAAATAAATCGTATAAGTTTTAATTACTTTAAACATTTCGTGTGATTTATTTACTATTACTCGGTAAAATAAAGGACTTCTATACTTACATACATACATACACACACACACACTCGTTTGTATTTCACGCGAAGTTATCTAACTTGAGAAAGCGAAACTCGTAGGTTGCTATCGAAAACAACTTCGTATCTTGGAAAAATCAACGCACTTCAACACAACGTTCGCTAATCATTTCATTTTAAAATATGATATTATTTTTTTATTACTTTTATATTAATTGCACCATACGAACGTCTTGAAGATTTATATGAATGGAACATACCTAGTGATATCATCTATTTTAATTATTATTATTATTATGATGTAATTGATGTTGATTAAATTTGTCCTCAAATGTCAGAACTAATTGACATATATAATTAAAATAAATGATCAAAATACACTGATAAAAACGTACGTTAATATAATATGTGTCTATTATTATTATTATTATTATTATTATTAATAATAATCTTTAAAATGTGTTTCCGCATTAGTGACATTTAATTTAAATGAAGGCTATTCATGTTATTTTCATTCACCTTAAATGTAAATCCTATGAAATTCAACTTCGATATTTCAAGAGTATATTCTACACATATTATATATTATATATTTATATGTATATGTGTATGTATGTAATAACGTTAGATAATAATTTGTTGAAAACCCATACCTTCCTTTATCGTATTCTACGATCCGTAAAGTATTATCGTTCGATATCTAGTGTCGATTACTGTATATCGATATCTATCTTTTCTATAGTGAAAACAAATTCTTATACCTTTCAAAAAAGGGAGCGCCATTGGAAGGACGAATTGTTTTTAACATTAAAATTACAATTTAAACAAAAAGAGACAAATTTTAATTTAAATTTTTCAAATTTTGGCGCTAATCAATGTAATGTAGATGGCGCGTTTGATCTAGTGATATCTAGTAATTAATAAACTTATACTAGGTTTTTCCGATGCAATACGAAAAAAGTGATTCCCCTTTTGAGATACGACAACGTTTTTTTACATCCATAAGAATCATTCGTAAAAAGCTTCCTTAATTCCAATGTACGATACACAAAGGCTTTCTAACAAAATTAAAATTATAGAAATAATTAGAAATAAAAGTATAAATAAGAATAAATCAATAGAATAGAAATTAAAATAAAAGTAAACTGTTAGAACCAAATAGAAAAAAAAAAGAAACAAAAAAATAAATAAATGTATATCACTGACGAAAAAATTAAATAAATAAATAAATAAAATAGTAAGAAAATGTTGAACAAGCTAACATATTTAATATTAAAAATTTCCTTTAAATTACTTATTATCTACCAAACCCTATATACACATACACACACACACATATTTATATAATATATGCACTCGTATCCTAGGTAATATGAAAATAGATGAATATTACGTTCAGAAACATTTAATTTCTAAATTCGAGATGATA
Organism: Polistes canadensis; assembly: GCF_001313835.1. NCBI lineage: Eukaryota > Metazoa > Arthropoda > Insecta > Hymenoptera > Vespidae > Polistes > Polistes canadensis. Next base: position 630,414 of record NW_014569623.1, read on the forward strand.
AAACTTGTTGTCAATTAGAAAGGTATTACATAAACGAGTTTAATGGAACATTACTAGAGCTGGAACAAAAATAAATACAACCTATCGAAGTTCCGCTAGTTAGTATAGAACAAATCCATAGGAGAGGACGAGAAATAGCAGTGTAACCAACTAGTGCTGGTCAACTCAGTTAGGCCAGTTAGTTAGCTTTCATTTTCGATAAGCGGTGTTTAGTTCGAAACCACCTGAATACTTCATAAAGGTCAGTAATCGTTCGTAAAACCCGTCGTTCATAGAAAAAGAAAAAAGAAAAATTGAACAAAATGAAAAAGAAAAAACAAAAAAAAGAAAGAAAGAGAAAAAAATCTCCGCTACGACGAGAATGAACTTTAAATTACAAGTTTGTCGTATTAAAACAGGTAAAAGTTGACACAGCAGTTTTTCATTTAAATTATTCAGATACAACTTAATAGAGAGAACGTAATATACAAATGAGCAAATATTTCAAATAAAAAAATGAGATAGATTATTAAAATAAGACAAGAGTATATAGAAAAAAAAAAAATAATTATAGAACAGAATAAATTTAAATTAATTCGAATTGTTCCCGCCTTTTAATATATGTAAAACAAAATAACATTCAATATAACGGGCACAAGAGAATATATTTAAATTATTCAAAATTTTTTCGTCTTTCAATAACACAAAAAAAAGAATGCAAGAGGAATAATTACAAAGATTTATTTGAATTGATTTCAATTATCCGAGCTTCGAGAAAACAAAATAAAATAAATAAACGAAAGAAAGAATTTAAATTGATTGCATTTTCTCGCGGTTTAATGAAAGAAAAGAAAACATTTAAGAACGAACAAGACAATAAATCGAAATTAATTGAATTTTCTCGTGGAATTCGAGGAAAAAGGAAAAAATAAACGAAAGAATAAATTTTAATTGATAAAATGATTCTAATTGTAAGTTTTTAAGTGAAAGAAAATACCATGACAACAACAATGTACACAATAACGAACGGTATTGAAATTATTTTACCTTGTCGAGAATAAAGAACGACGAAAAAAAAAAAAGAAAATGGATCGATTTGAAATTGGCGCGAAATTTACGCGCGTGTTCATAAATTCAATTGAAAAGAATAAAGGCGGGGAAAAATTTTTTGAAACTTACACACAGGGAGGAGTAAAACGTGGCATGGAAATAAATTGAAACGCGGGCTCGTAAAAGCGTAATCGTCTATTTATATTTAACGATTTAAGCAACGCATTATTCCCGTTCTACGGTTGGAAACTTTCGTTGCGAAATAAATCGCGTTGGAACGTTGATTATCGAAGATATGAAAAAAAAAAAAGTAAGAAAGAAAAAAGAAAGAAAGAAAGAAAGAAAGAGAAAAAAAGAGACACAACTTTAAAGAATCGGCAAAGATGACTATGACAACGTTGTTGACGACTACGATATTATAAAAAAAAAAAAAAACATAAAATGAAAGAGAGAAAAAAATTGAAGATGAAGACAAAAATAACGTTACATTAACGGTTATTATAACATTATAACATTACCGATAATAAAATATTACATTCCATAAATCAGATGTTTCGAATGACGCGCCGTTTTACGCTCGGCCAACTGTCCGATGGTATTTGAAACTTGCCGCGGTGAAAGTTAGACGTTTAAACATGCGTTTTTACATCGGACTGATACAATTTTACGATAGTATTGCATATTTATAAGGAGTTAACACGCGATTTCCTTACAAATTTACTATCTATATCTCACTCACTCTCTTTCCCTATCTTTTTTTTTTCTACATAACATCTAATCGTCACGTCGAATCGCGGACTAGCGAGCGATCATTCCTCCCTGATAAAAAAAAAATTATTTTTACTCGACCGAGCATGAATTTTTCTGTGTTCTATCCTTCATTTTTTTCTATATATTTCTACGCATGTGGAATAAAAATATAAAAGAAAATAATAAAGACATTGTAAAAAATTTTGTAAGTTGTGCAATAAAAACCTGATTATAAATATATATATTTAATATCATGATTATTTCATCAAACATATATTATTTTTCTTTAAGATATAGAAATATTTAATATACAACACAAATATTTTAAATATATATATTTAATATAATTAAATATAATAAATTATATATATAATAAAATTAATAAAATTAATATACGTAAAGATTATAAAAATAAAAATTCAATTATAACCTAATCACCCCCACCCCCTCCCTCCCTCCCATATTGGATCAGAGAGAAAATATTTCTTCTTCGTAGTATATACTCGAATAAAATGATACAATATTTAATCGAATTCCAACAATACTCGAAAACTGACGCATCGTAGAATAACTCCCCCTCCAAAAGAAAAAAAAAGGAAATAAAATTAAAAAAACATCGCGACGCATGATTCATCATCATCATAATATTCATCGTCCAAAAGTAATCCTTTTTTTCCGTTTTAATTTTCATCCTTTTTACATTCTAATACGAAATAACTTGTTCCCCCGAACCCAATCCCCAAATAAAAAATATCATCGAATAGTTTGTTGCCAATCGAATAAGCGTATACCAAAATAGAATTATAAAATGTTACCGATTTTCTAGAAAAAAAAAAAGAAAAAAAATATTCACACACATAATCTTATCAGATAAATAAATACATTATATATTAATTGATGCATGATGCATGGCTTTTGTTAATTGGCAATACTAACTTTTAACGACAATACAATAGAAATTATGATTTCCCCCTACCCTCACCCCTAACTCTACCCTTGTCCCTCCTCCTCCTCCGCCACCTTTCCTGATACTGTTCTCGATCTCTTATACTTTCATTTGCACACGTGCCAATGCAATGTTCAAGCATAGTACGTACGCCTACGGAAAGTGCAGTACGGTTGTTACCTGGTTGCCTTGTCGAATCGTGTCCAAGTATTTGTTATCCACGACGTAATCGAGAACTTTGAATGAGAAGAAAGTGGATACCCGTATGATTTCTATATATCTTCCGAGTAGTGAAGCAGCTAACGAACGAGAATCTTTCTTTAAAGGAACAAGGAAATCAATGTAAAAGAGAGAGAGAGAGAGAGGAGAGAGAGGAGAGAGGAGAGAGAAAGATGGAACATAACAAAGGAAGATTCTTATCGAATAATATTCAAACGTCACCTTTTGCTTTCCCAATTGATTCGATTACGTATACGAACGAACATGTTTGCTATGAAAAAATTTTCAATCCGGTTCCTTTCCCTTCAATCTATCTATCCTTCTCTTTCTTTTTTTTTCTCTCTCTCTCTCTCTCTCTCTCTCTCTCTCTCTCTCTCTCTTGCTAATTTACTCTTTCTTTTTCTTTTTTCTATACGTTTCGTTCCTTTTCTCTATATCATTTTCTTTTTCTTTATTGTTAATGAACGTTTCATTAGATGTAAAGATATAATATTTGCTTGGTCAATAAAAGTTATGCCAATATATGGTAAATGTATTAAATATTTATGCTATTTAAATATTAAATAATACAAATTTTTAAATAAAAACAATGTATCTAATTTTTTTGTTTAGGTTTAAAATTTTTTAAACTTTTGTTTAATAAAATAATACACACTCTTGTGTTGTAAAAGGTATAATAAAAATTATTAATTACAAATTATTATAGTAGTAGTAATAACGATAATAAAACATACTGTAAATTGTATATTAAAATATATCAATTAAAAATTACTATATTACTACTAATAATAATAGCAGTATAGTAATAGTGATAATAAAAAAAATACTATAAGCAACTGTTATTTATTTAAACATACAATACCCAAAAATTATCAATGAAAAACTAAAAAATACGATTAATATAAACCTAATTTTTTAATCATTGCAATCTAAAATACCAAACCTAATTAAAATTCATTTGCACGTAAAATACAATAAATACGATTACTCTTATATATATTTTGTTCTTTTTTTAAAATAATATAAAAATATCAAAAAAAATAAACATAATAGGTGTGTAAAAAAAATTTGACGAAACAACGTTAGGACATGAATTATTGATTCAATCAAATAATTTAATTGTATATTATAATAATAAAAACATAAATTACTATATATACACAATACTATGACGAAGACAAAAAGAAAAGTATTCGCGTTAGACCATAAACCGAGATCTCGAAATCGAGCTGAGTGTTCAACTTTCGTTTAAAAGTTGACAACAGTGCTAAAAGCCCTTTCACCTATATCAAACCATATCACACACACGTTACGCCACTCTGGACGTAACACTAGGATTCGAATGGGCGTTTTAAACATAAATAGGCCGAGGACATCGACAGATATAGATCTATAGTTACAATATTCTTGTTACGAACTCTCCCAGTCACTGATATGATAATATATTTTAACCATTCTTTATTAATTATTAGAATGTATTCAATCATTTTATCTATAATACACTTTCTTACATTTATTTCATTTCAATATTTTTATTTTAAGAAAATAAAGTAATACAAAATTAATCCCTCCTTACTACCCTTCCAAAAAAATACACTAATCTAAATTATTATATTTAAAACTGTTGTTTAAATCATTTTTTATTAATTATTTCAAAGTATTCAATCTCATTTTATCTATAATACACTTTCTTACATTTATTTCATTTCAATATTTTTATTTTAAGAAAA
>NW_014569623.1:636062-653484 GCF_001313835.1 Polistes canadensis
TTTCATTTCAATATTTTTATTTTAAGAAAATAAAGTAATACAAAATTACCCCTTCCTTACTACCCTCCCAGAAAAATAAACTAATCTAATTTATTATAATTAAAACTGTTGTTTAAATCATTTTTTATTAATTATTTCAAAGTATTCAATCATTTTATCTACAATACACTTTCTTGCATTTATTTCATTTCAATATTTTTATTTTAAGAAAATAAAGTAATACAAAATTAACCCCTTCCTTACTACCCTCCCTCAAAAAATAAATTAATCTAATTTATTATATTTAAAACTGTTGTTTAAATCATTTTTTTATTAATTATTAGAAAGTATTCAATCATTTTATCTACAATACACTTTCTTGCATTTATTTCATTTCAATATTTTTGTTTTAATAAAATAATGTAATAACTTATGTGTGTGCTTAAAAAAAAATGAAACTAATTAAATTTATTATGCTTAAAACTGTCGTTATTTTCAGAAAATATCTCATCAATTATTATACATTTAAGATCTTACACATTATTTAATACTACTTTTACTCTAAATTAAATTTACTATACTATTATATAGTATTGAAAAAAAAAATAAAGTTAACCTTAAAATTTGATAATTGTCTTCGCATAAAATACAAACTGATATTAAACCATCATCATTTAGCCTCATTGAAATTAAGCAACTTTTTTTGGTTATAACGACATTTCATTCATTAAATGCATAATTGAGAAATGATTTAAAAATTTTAGGTTATACGAATCATACTGTATATCGATGAGAGAACTAACTTTCTAAAAATTCATTTTAAAGAAGTTTCAAAGTATGACTACTAAATCGAGACTTCGATATGTATATTAAACACAAACATATTTATATTGGGTCGGGTAAAAAGTTTTTTCGTATTTATTTCCTATCATTTTATTTGTATACAACTCTGATAACATACATTTAATCGAATCAAACAACATTCTTATGTGTTTGAACTTTGATACATTACAAAACAATTCAGAAAAAAAAGGTAAATTTGATCAAAGATAATAAAGTTTTGCAAAATCCTATAGGTTTTGAAATTTTATAATTAAAAATGAAAACAATGCGACTAATTGTCAGTCAGACTGATCAAAAAGTGTTAGTAATGTTTATGAACACAATGCAGTATCAGTATGAGTAATAAAAAGTTGATTCAAAAATTACGAAATCTTAAAATTTGAATATCAAAGATACACCAAAATGCTTTGATCAATTGATAAATGGAAAAAGTTGATGAAATCATGAACGAAATGAAACAAAATTGACATATTGATAATCATGATATCCATAAGAAACTAAACATTAATCACGAAACATGTTTTCTTATTAATTCGATGAGAAATATGAATATATGTTGTTTTTATTGTTGCATTCAAATACGAAGAAACTTTATCACCAGTCCAAATATATTTATACACGTTTAATAACAGTAACGATTTACCGTTACATCGGGTGACCTTATATGAAGATAACATTGCATATATTATTTTACAAGATAAGTAATACGATATATACATTTATGTGTGTATGTGTGTATGTGTTCCGGTAATTATGGCAATGGACTACCATTGTAAATCAAAAAAAAAAAAAGAAATATATTCTATACGATTTAATTTATATTAAAAAATATATAAAAATTATAAAATAAATCGTAAAAAATATATAAATTATTTATATTTTTTACATTAACAATAACAGATCACTGTTATAATTATCAGTACAATTATATATGTTTTATGTTTTTGTGTGTGTGTGAATGTGTGTATATATAAATGTAAAAATGTTAGTGTAGCATATATAGGTATTTTAAATTGAATTATTTTTATTATAAAATACCAAATGGCAATTTTATAAACACCCTATATAAGAAAGCATTCCCGTGTCGTTACCTAACGGCGAGAAATCCAAAGGCCCGTTTCACTTCACAGCTGTCCGATATAACTGCACACTATCGATAATGACGTGTATATAATATACTTATACTTATACCGTATTAAAATCCTATTTGTGTATAAGCATTATTTAAAAATAACGATTCCCCATATGCGTTGGTATACTCTCTCTCTCTCTCTCTCTCTCTCTCTCTCTCTCTCTCGCTAATTTGTTTTAAATATCAGATATTTCATTTTCATTTATTATCCTTATTATATTCATATTAATATTTTTCAGTGAATATTTATGTAATGGAACTTACAAATGTATTTTTTATACGGGTAGAGGGATGGGGGATGCGAAAACGTAAAGTTTTTAATATATAAAAATATAAAAATTGTAATACAAATGAACAGTGAAATTAGAATAATTTTAGTTTTATAAAAATGAAAAAATTCGTCTTGATTTTATTTTTGGAATGAAATTTCATTTGTCTATTTAATATTGGATTGGATAATAAATAATGTTGGGATTTATATTGTTAATAATATTCTCTATTATTGTTTATTTCAATATAAAATATTTAATATTTGTGATATAATTTATTAATATTATTTATTTCAAATATAAATTATTAAGAATTCCGACATTAGTTATAAATCAATCCATTATTTTCATTTAAATATAAACTATAATACAAATTTTTTTTAAAACACGTTACTTTTTATTACTAATGTAATATATTATTTAAACTTTTTTTTTCACCGGTTAACCCAATAGCAAAAGTATATACAAAAAAAAAATAAGGAAAAATTATTAAATTTTATTTTCTACGAGAAAACAACGTTACATCTAAATTCTAATGCAACAAATGCATATACTTAAAAAAAAAAAACAAATACGTAAGTACAAACGTACACGTGTATTAATAAATCCTTAAAAATCAATTGGAAAAAATGATATTATTAAAAAAAATATAATATATATATATATATATTTATGTTATTATAAAAGACCGAAATTGGAGAATGTCAAGATTCACATGGTTCCTTGTCAACACATACCAAATACGTCAGTGAAAGACCGAATATTCCGGTTTATTCTCATACATTAATATTTCCCAAACACACACAGACATACACCAAGTGACCATGTGAATCTTAACATTCCCCAATTTTGATCTTTCACGGTAACACATACAGGTAATCCTCCTATAACACTGTTGACAATAATTTCCTAAAAAATCCCGTATTAAATGAGAAACCATATTACATGAGAAAACCACAGAGTTCATTATTTTAAGGTAATTTAATTTTTAAATGTATTAAACACTAAAATTATGTTATACAGTGCTTTAAAAGTACAGTTTTGTATAAAAGTTTATCATAATCATCTTATCGTGTTAAAACGAAACCGTGTTATAGGGATGCCACATTGTAGGAGGGTTCCAGAACAATTATTTATGAATCATGTTATATCGAAATTGTGTTTTAGGGAAACTGTATTATAGTGATACTGTATTATAGGGAAACTGTATTATAGGGAAACTGTATTATAGGGAAACTGTATTATAGAAAAACTGTATTATAGGGAAACTGTATTATAAGGAAACTGTATTATAGGGAAACTGTATTATAAGAAAACTGTATTATAAGAAAACTGTATTATAGGGAAACTATTATAGGGAAACTGTATTATAGAGATGTCGTGTTATAGCAGTGCTACCTGTATTTACAAATATAAATACAAATATAAAAAAGAATATGATAATAAAAAAAAAAAAAGAAACAATAGGAAAAACCCCGTCTCCACCCCTAAGAAAATTCGTATTTACCCGTGCCTCGTATTCCGATAATCAGAAATCTCTTCTCGAGACGTATCCTTCGATCGTAGATGTTTCGAAAGGATCCTCTTCAACAGATATCCGTGTTATCAATCGAACTATCATTCTCCATCGAGGCCCGTCAACTCGCACACGTTGTTGTTGATCGACCAATCCACGCCGCACATATGAGCTGCTCTCATTCTGAATTTTTTTTTTCTTTTCTTTTTTATTTCTTATTATTTTTCTTTTTTCGATCTTATAAAAATTAACGAAACTTCTCTTTAAATCGATACGATCTAATTATAATAATCTGTCAAATGCAACGTTTTTTATTTTTTCAACAAAAATTTTCAATAATCATTAACCAATCCCCGTTCTCTCTCATCCCTCCTGCCTTTTGCCACGAAGTTTTCGTTTTAGACAAAAAAAAGAAAAATTAAACAAAAGATTACTACGATTGTTTATTAATATTTATTCTTTTTTTTCTTTTTCTTTCTTTTTTAAAACACCGACGAATATTTTTACCCTCTCTCTCGTTTATTCGAAAAAGAAAAGAAAAAAAACCCCCTCCCTATATTTTTCTATTTTCTTTTTTTCTATTTTTTTTTTTTTTTTTTTTTTTNTTTTTTTTGTTTTTTTTCTGTTTTTTTTTTTTTATAATAATAATCTTACGAACACACACTTTGGAATATTTTTGTTTAACAGCCTAATTCATTTTAGGGGGAGATAATTTTAACAAACACCCCACATGGAAATCAATCTTTTTTTTTCTCTCTATCCTGTCTTTTATTCGTTGTTTTATTTTTTTACTTTTTTTTTTAATAAATTTTCCTATACATATATATATATATGTTTTTTTTCTTTCGTCGTTGTCAATTGAAAATTTTACGAACACGACGTCATATTATTATTATTATTCGAGTCTAATTTTTATTATTTGCCGATTATTTTTTTTATTTTTTATTTTTCTTTGCTTTTACGATTATTTGTCGTTCAGTTTCGTTTCGTTTCGTTTCGTTTCTTTTTAATCGATCATCGATATTCAAAACACGTAGAATAACCCGACCGTTAATCGAAACACATAAGAAAAACCATGCCTGACCTCCCGCTTTGGATGCGATCGTAAGACTAAAGTCGTCGTCCCTCCAATGACCGAGTAGATGCACGGCTTTCTCATTCCTTCTCTCTCTTTCTCTCTTTCTCTCTCTCTCTCTCTCTTTCTTTCTCTTTTTCTCTTCCTTTTTCTCAATCCTTTCTCTCCGTTTCATTTTCGTACCTATCTCTTACTCTCTCACACTATTTCTCTGTTTTTATCTTTTTTATTCTCTCAACACTGTTATGGTGGTTTATTAGTAGTGGTGTACTGAATATGTTTAAATGCAAGAAAATACCGGAAGGCCAAGAAAAAAAAAATATATATATATATTAAAGAACCTTCAAAGGAACCCATAAAACAATACATATGTTATCAATTTTTATACTTCAAATGAAATATTTTCAAATATTAATAATGGGTATGTCTGTGATATATAAATTATTGATCGATTTAATAATTATATTTGGGTGTTTGATTTTTAATTAATCAATATCATATCATATTAGTTTTATAAATGGAAATATTTGTAAAATAAAAAAAATATTACTGAGGTTTTAAATATGATGTTTAATATTTTTCAGATTTATTTTATTGCATCACGCATATGTTTGTTATGCATATCAATATATATATATTTGATATTTAACTTAAATTTTATAGGAATATCAATAAGAATCCACACAACAAATATTTCAACAATTTATCTTTATATTTATTTTCCCATCGGAATTATGGGAACCCTATCCCCCGAAAGTTTAACACACAATAAATGTACGTTTAATAATCCAAACATTTGACAAAAATTTGAATAAAATACAAACGAGAGATTAAAAAAATTAATTGATAAATATCAAATTCAAAAATATACCACACATAACTTTCTAAGAAATGAATAAAAAGAAACACTATATATATATATACATAAATATTCGTGTTAGATTCTTATTGATATTATCTACAAAATTTTGTTTAACATGAATTATCAATTATTAAACATTGTATGTGTTTTTTTAACGAATAAAAGTAATTTCCGATTTGAAGTTATTAAATCGCGTGACAAAATGTTAATACTTCTCATTAAAATCTTGTAAACTCGACAGACACCTGCAATAGTTCACTCAACTTCATTTTTTTAATTATCACTTCGAAAGAAACGTGACTGTGTTAAATGCATACAGTTATATATATACATATATATACTTATACTTTCAGTTATATATTTAAAAGCGTAAGAGGGAATGTAAAGAAAAATAAACAAATAAAACCAGACTAGATGTGGATCGGTCAATAGTATCGTATACCACTGTGAATAAGTAGTTGACCAATGATCGTCTATTACGCAAGTTACATGATAAATAAAATATATAATATCATTGACAACGGGGTGTATAATATTATAACATTAAATGATAAAAACTGTACTTTCCAAAATATCCTACAATCTAAACAACAAAAATAAAAAAGATCACACGGAAATGAATTACAACATTTTAAATACATATTACAAACAGAAACGTATACATATATAAATATATATATTAAATTGTTTGGAAAGTAATTAACATTTTTTACACGATGAAACACAAATAAAAAAAAAAAACTATTTTTTTCTAATTCAAAAATTTAGATACAATCTTATATGATCGTGAATTAATTGAATTAGATTAATTCGATATTATTAATTATTTTTTTTATTGTTATGCAACAATTAGCATATGCATCAATGAATTAAAACACGCGGTGCATCGTTCAAATCGAAATTTCAAAAATTCATTTTAACAATATTAATTCATTTAACAAATTCTTATCTATAAACTGTATATATAATTTTATGCATCCTTGCACAAACGTTATTATCTTTCTCTCTCTCTCTTTAGGGTAATAAAAGAATTATTAAATATAACGAATATATATGCTGAATTTGAGTTTCTATTTCTTATGAGATGGCAAGAAATAAAAAGAAAAACTACTCGACGAATCGAAACATAAGAAGGTTCTAAATCACGTTTTAAAGTTCATATTATAATTACGAGATATACTTTATTTAATATTAACATTATTAATATTATCAAATAAATATAACAAAACGAAAAAGAAATAAATAAATTTATTTTGTAATATTTGATCTTACACACTGTTCGTTTAAAACAATAATTACATTTTTATATATATCTTATAATATATAAGTATTATATAGTATAATATAATAAGTATATATAGTAAATAAAAAAATATATAATACTTATAATATATAATTAATACATAATTTATATTATACTATAACTTATATTATAAAATAAATAAAATACTATACAACTTATACCATAACCTATATATTATGGTATAATATATTATAAATATATAACTTATACTTATGGTATAATATATTATATATAATAAATCCAAGGTTATAACTTTCCGAATCCTGTACGACCTTAATATGTCTCGATCGAAACTGAAACTTTGGTAAAAAGAAAGGTAAGAGGGAATCAAGAGTTGTTTCGAAAGAAGAATATACAGGAGCAAAAAGTGAGCGCCGACCTTCGCGACAATTCACTCATTATACACCTCTTGTTACCTTTGCTCGAATTCGCTACGAAGTAAGAGAACAAGACAACTTTCGATCGGCTCTAACCGATGGAGAGTAAAAGTGGTGCACACGTATACTTACAAATTCCTTTCGAGAAAAAGAGAACAATTACAGTGTCCTACGTTGTCTGATTTTATTACAAACTTAACCAAATTTTTTTACAAAAAAAAAACAAAAAATACAGAAAAAACCTTCCTTTCCATTTTACCTCCTTACAAAAAAAAAACTCACTACTCCAGGATCTGACTTCTTTTCTTTTTTATTCTTCTTTCTTTTTCTTCTTCTTTAATTTTATCGAATCCTGTGTGAACTGAATTCTTAAAAATCACTGCTCGTTCTATACAAGGTGTACCCATTTTAAATAATACGAACAAATATTTTCAATTGTAAAAACAATATTATATTATTTAAATAAAAGTTTTATTTTGTTTTTTTTTTAATAAAAAAAATATATAATATATTTCAGAATATTTTTGTTTTCTTTTTATAGAGAATACTTTTGTCAAGATATGGAAGATACAACAATTTGATTTTTTATCTTGAAATTTAAGATATTGTATAATACCAATTAATGTTCTTAATGATCATTTTGTTTTTGAACGATTAAACAACTTCAAATATTTATTAACAATACTACATAAATGAATAGATTAAAAAAAAAAAAACAATAACAAGACAAATAATTGATTAATTTCGTTTATTATTTTATCAGACGTTACTTGAAATTAAACTTTGAAGTATAAGTCACTAACGTAAAGTTCATCAAAAACTTAACAACCGTAATTTCAAATCTTTCGTTTACAAAACGAATAAAATAAAAGATATTGTGTTTTTGAACGATTAAACAATTTCAAATATTTATTAACAATACTACATAAATGAATAGATTAAAAAACAAAAAACAACAACAAGACAAATAATTGATTAATTTCGTTTATTATTTTATCAGACGTTACTTGAAATTAAACTTTGAAGTATAAGTCACTAACGTAAAGTTCATCAAAAACTTAACAACCGTAATTTCAAATCTTTCGTTTACAAAACGAATAAAATAAAAGATATTGTGTTTTTGAACGATTAAACAATTTCAAATATTTATTAACAATACTACATAAATGAATAGATTAAAAAAAAAACAATAACAAGACAAATAATTGATTAATTTCGTTTATTATTTTATCAGACGTTACTTGAAATTAAACTTTGAAGTATAAGTCACTAACGTAGAGTTCATCAAAAACCTAACAACCGTAATTTCAAATCTTTCGTTTACAAAACGAATAAAATAAAAGATATTATTTGTTCGTATTAATAAAAAATAGAACACCCTGTACATATATGTATGTCCTACGTATATATATAAGATCACATTAAACCTGGCTATAGTAGAGAAAGGCAGCCACCCACTGGATTACACAACTTCTTTAGTTATTAGTATATGACGTTTACGAGTTATTCAAGCAGACAAATGATATCTCAAGATAAAATTGTCACACGTTTAACGTTACCATTATAATTCTACGATTTAAAACTAATTCAATTTCGTAATAATTTAATTATGATGTACATTTTTTTCTCTTTCTTTATATTTATTTTTATTTTTTTATTGAAATATATATATATATATATACTTTAAATATTAAATAGAAAATTATTTGTTCACGATTAAAAAGTACAGTTTAATATTTTTTTGTTTTAATACTTTGTTTTTTTCTTTTTTTTTTTTATCTTGGTCCTAATCGTAAGACGTCGGTGTGTGATTTCATTGCTTCATTAAAGATAATAACGAGGGAGAATTATTCTTAAATCTACGATGACACATTCCTACTTACGTAGGCAACACAGAAATGCATTGCTAATGTATCCTTGCTACATGCGGAGGCTGTAGTAGAAACGAATTGCAAATTATTGGCTGAAGAAATGTTACAACGATTTTCCTTTGCGGTTTATGCCAATTCTCTAGATACTTCTTATCTTTCCGTAAAAAATATCAATAAGAGTTTCACAATTAAGTATTCTATTATTAATTTCATAAATATATATTCTTTCATTAATCCGCGTTCTTTGTTTTACATTTTTTTTTACAAAACCTAATTTCGTAATATTATCATTATTATTTGTATTTATTATTACATTTATTTATTAGAGTTCGGTCATTAAATTATTACTTTTTCTTTTTTTAATTCCCTTCATAAATTTTTATTAAAAAAAAGATTATTTATTAATAAAAATATCTATTTATATAAATATGTATTTTAAGTATATATATAAATATGTATTGATTATGTGATATCGTATGATAATAAACTAATTTATCGACTGTGCAATACTAAAATAAAGATTAATTCATAAATAATTTGTCATTATATCATTATTTATATTTACTAAGTACTGTTATTTATTATTCGATCAATAAATTATATTTGTTTAATATTTTAATTAATAAATACTTTTTTTTTAATAAAAATATCTAATCACAAAAATTAGTATTTTGTGATATCGTGAGGAAAGAAAACTACCTTACCAACAGTACTCGTTCAGACAGCGCTCGAGTATTTAAATATTGAAATAAAAGCTAATTAATACATAATTAATTTAATATGCAAAATTACATGATATATCAGATAACAAGAGTATTCAAAGAATACATATATCTAAATTAAAGAAGTTAAATTAAGAATATTAACAAAATCAGAAACACCATATATCAAGTTAACTGTCAAATTATTATTGATAACATTGATGTTTGTGACAAACGTCACTGAATTACATTTAAACGTCAAAGTTAATTTGACATTTTATTGTCTCTATACACATCTTATCAAAATAATCTTGAAAATTCTTTTTAATACCTTTCCAATAATCATTGCAAATTTTTAATAAATCAAGTACTACCATCTATGAGTCATTTTATCAACCAATTCTTCCACTTGATGGCTTTGCCTTTATCCGTGCACGTGTGTTCTGTGTTGCAAAAATCATTCATTTTTTTGGCGCACAATTAGGTGAGCTTTCTTAAATCTTTTGCAATATTATATATATCAAAAATATACCAACATTATAGTTTTAAAAAATATTCATTACGTGTTAGAAATAATTTGCAATTAATACTTAAACTGAAGGAATCAAAAGGTTCTCTTTTTTCCCCATTTGACAAAATATACTTTGTCCTCGTCTGTACGGTATCGTGTCTCTTGCTTCGACAAACGAGCCGTTTAAGACGATGGCGAATCTTTCAAACACCGTATTTAGCAATCTTCTATTCCACGTTTTGCACATGTGCTATCAATTTTCTAACCAACGTCTTATATAACAAGAATTTTCTCAAAAGAAAAATCACTATTTATTTAAATTTATGTATAAATTAAAATTATGTTTTATATGTGTATATATATATACATATATATGAATTTTCTTTTGGAATGGTATGAAAAAAAGAAATTATTGTTCAAAGTTACAGATATAAAAGATGCCATCCGACGCAAAGAAGAAACAACAACAAAAAAAGAAAGAGGCTGCGAAAGCCAGGCAATCAGGCAAGAAACCAATTAACAATCAAACTAAAGGCGCAGAAGATGGCAAAGATCAAAATATTGCATCAGAAGAATCTGTTGAAAATGGAACTAATGGAACAACTATTAGCGTAGAAGGTATAAACATTTCAATGCGTCATATAGTTCGATTAAAAATGAATACTTGTTTAACTAGAAAAGCATTTGTTAAATCCTACATAATACAATTATGTCTTGTATAGAGGCATTATGCTTAAAGCTTGAAGCAGATGCAAGACTCAACGCAGAAGCACGTTCATGCACTGGATCATTGGCTTCGCATCCACGAAGTAGAGACATCAAGATATCTAACTTTTCTATAACATTTCACGGTTGCGAACTATTGCAAGATACTATGTTGGAATTAAATTGTGGAAGACGTTACGGTTTACTTGGTCTCAATGGTTCAGGAAAATCAACTTTGTTAGCGGTACTTGGAAATCGTGAAGTTCCTATACCAGATCAAATAGATATTTTTCACTTGACCAGGGAAATGCCTGCCAGCAATAAAACTGCTTTAGAATGTGTCATGGAAGTTGACGAGGAAAGAGTTAGACTCGAAAAGCTTGCAGAAGAATTGATCGATTGTGAAGAAGAAGATGCTCAGGTTTCAAACCTTTTATATGAATAATTCATAAAATATAATATAGTTAATTCTTTTTTCATTTCTATATCCTAATATTTTTCTAGGAACAATTAATGGATGTATATGAACGATTAGATGACATGGCTGCTGATACTGCTGAAGCACGAGCTGCTCATATTTTACATGGTTTAGGTTTTACTTCTCAAATGCAAAAAACTGCCACTAAAGATTTTTCTGGAGGATGGCGGATGCGTATAGCTCTTGCTAGGTAAATTAACATTTATATCAGTAAAACAAGATATAATCAATGTTAATGGATTCTAATCATTGAATATTTATATAGAGCACTATACGTGAAGCCTCATTTATTATTGCTCGATGAACCAACTAATCATTTAGATCTTGATGCTTGTGTTTGGTTGGAAGAAGAATTGAAAACGTATAAACGAATTTTAGTAATCATTTCACATTCGCAAGATTTTCTTAATGGCATTTGTACAAATATTATACATGTCAATAAGAAACAATTAAAATATTACACAGGAAATTATGAGGCATTTATTAAAACAAGGTAAAAATATATTTTATCGACTTTTTTTTTTTTCTTTTTGTATTATGATTACGTAATAATTCATATATTATTATATTATTTGTTTAATTATGTTATCAGAATGGAGTTATTAGAAAATCAAGCTAAACAATATAATTGGGAACAAGATCAAATTGCGCATATGAAGAATTATATTGCACGATTTGGGCACGGTTCTGCTAAATTAGCTAGACAAGCTCAATCGAAAGAAAAAACTTTAGCAAAAATGGTCGCGCAAGGTCTTACGGAAAAAGTAGTTAATGATAAAACATTGAATTTTTATTTCCCATCCTGTGGAACTATTCCCCCACCTGTTATCATGGTTCAAAATGTTAGCTTTCGTTATAATGAAAATTCCCCCTGGATATACAAAAATTTGGAGTTTGGTATTGATTTAGACACTAGACTCGCTTTAGTAGGACCCAATGGTGCCGGAAAGAGTACATTACTAAAACTACTTTACGGAGATGTAAGTTTTAATAATTTCAATTATATAATATGTCCTAATATATATTTTACTTAGTAAATATTATTTTGTTCCACAGTTGGTACCTACAAGTGGTATGATTCGTAAAAATAGTCATCTACGTATAGGAAGATATCACCAGCATTTACATGAACTTTTAGATTTAGATATTTCTCCATTGGATTATATGATGAAAGCTTTTCCCGATGTTAAGGAACGAGAAGAAATGCGAAAAATTATTGGTCGTTATGGACTTACTGGACGACAACAAGTATGCAAATGAATCTAAAAAGAAAAAAAAAGAAGACAGGGAATCAAATACATAAATGAATTTTTCTTTATAGGTCTGTCCTATTCGTCAACTATCCGATGGTCAACGTTGCCGAGTAGTATTTGCCTGGTTAGCGTGGCAAGTTCCACATTTGTTACTTCTTGATGAACCTACCAATCATCTTGATATGGAAACAATAGATGCACTTGCAGAAGCAATTAATGATTTTGATGGAGGAATGGTGCTTGTATCTCACGATTTTAGACTGATAAATCAAGTACGTAAGAAAATACAAAATTCAAATATAATAATGTTCTATGAATGGAAATAAGAAAAATAATATATAAATTATATTATTTAAAGTTCCCTTAGAAATATATACTTGTATTATAAAATTATAAATTTATTTATATATTATTTTCTTATTTTTGCTTTATGTACATATATGTGATATACATAAAAATAATTGCTTAATTATTTATAAATAGGTTGCGGAAGAGATATGGGTATGTGAAAATGGAGCAGTTACAAAATGGAGTGGTAATATTTTGAATTACAAGGAACATCTTAAAAACAAAGTTCTTAACGATAATCAGAAAAGACAGAAGGATTTTATCAATAGAGGAAAATAATGCAAGGCCCTTTATTATTCAATATATATATATATATATTACATTTCTCGTTTTATCCAGAGCACTCTTTCTATCTCTCTCTCATTTCTTATTTGAAAATTTTACCAACTGTCTTGATCAATTATCGTCACTGCACTTATGCTACTATGTAGCGTATCGGTGACACGAGATTATTTAGTTAATTTATTTAAAACTAATACATTATGAAATATACTACAAATGTATATTTACTACGGCCATTAATTCCTAATTTAATGAAACTTTTTCTCTCTTTCTATTTTTCTCACACCGTGCAGTTTAATTTTTTCCATCGATCATAAGTTACCCCTTTGGTGCTTTTTCTACAACAAAGTATCATTAGTGTTATTATTCAAAACAAATAATCAATTTGTGTATGAACATTATTAATCACTTCAATGAAACAAATTTTAGATATTTCTCCTTGCAAAATTATTATGTGACTTACACAAAAAGAAAATATATATATATATAAAAAAAAAAAACAAAAGTATGACTTGTAATATCTAAATGTTTCAAATTGATGCTTTGAAGAGTTCTATATATATAAGAATAATAATAATAATATGTAAATCCTGTAGAAATATAAAACAAAAAAAAAAAGTAAAAAATGAAAATTAATTTTGATCAAACATTGATTTTTTTCTCCATCGAATCTTATACAATGATTTATATTTTAAGCAATCATAAGCTTCATATTATTTTCGATAGAAAATATATAATATAAATAAGAAAATATACGAAAATACTTCGTTGATTCTTACAAAATACATGATCTATATTCTATCGAATGTAATATGAAAGATTGCTGTTTTTAGAAACCCATGGGTTAATGATGACACTATTTTTATGTTATTTTACTTAATCAATGTGTGTGTATATATGTATGTAAATGAAAGAAAACACAAGGAAAAGTAAAAGTAGAATTTTTCTATTTTTTATGCTGTCTAGAAACTTTTTTTTCTTTTAGAAGAAAAAAAAAACAAATCTAAATTTATAGAAATTAATCGAAAATCAACCAAAAAAAATCTAATAATCGTTTCAATCTTATCAACGAAATTAAATTATTCGAAACTAGTAACTTATGTTTGTTTGAAAAAAACAAAAAAAAGAAATAAAAATTACATAGATAACCATTTATAGAATTAAATAATCATTAATGACTAATTATAAACTAAATAATCCTTAATAACTATTTATAAAAAACTAAATGTTTCTCTTATTCTTAAAACCTTGTAACTCGAAATAATAATTATAATTATTACTTATATATAGTTCAATGTTTCTTATTATTATAAACCTTATAACTAAATGTTTCTTATTAGAACCTTATTAAAACATTTTACGAAAATTTATTTTAAGACTATTTTTTACTACTGCATAAAAATATTAAAAAGGAAAAAAAAAACACCTTTTACATTAATAATGTATCCAAACTTTAAATTAATTAAAATATTACAAAAAGAAAATAGGAATTATGTCGTTAATAAGAATTCGTAATGAAATATTAAAAATATACATCATATTATTGAATGAAAATAATTTAACATAAATTCTTGTTTCATTACTCATCTCATTATCATACTTATAGATAACCGATTTTATTATCTTATCATTTAATATATAATTCTATCTATACGACTAATCCTCTTCAGATGCTATTAACAATATTGCAATCTGTGAACAGAAAAAAATCTAAAAAAAAAGATTTATAATTAAACAAGAATTGATGAAAACCAAAAGCCATCAGTGAAAATGTTTTGACAATAAATGCATAATTCACATACTAAACCAAATCCTAGAAAATTTGTTCACACACACACACATAAATTCATACATTCATACATTTAGACAAAAAAACCAACACCACGACTACTACGAGAATACAACAAACTAGAAACAGTGGAATAGAGTCTTGCCAAAATCGATGAACCTAAAACAAAAATAAATTTTATATTACTACGTATAAAAGGTTTTAATCACGGTCGCTTATGCTCGTTTCGGACAAAACACATCTACGAATACAACCAGGAACCCGTGCCGATATTGGACCTTTCATCCTCGGCATGATTGAGCACCGGAGGGACTTTAAATTTTAACTTACGACCTGCTAACTGTTATATTACATATATGTGACATTTTAAAATTAAAATGACGCATGTACGAAATATGAACAGATAGCATTAGAAGTTCTGCGATGGCTCCAAAACACTCCTACTTCGTAGCAAATGGTCCAGCTGCATCCCTCGTACACCAGACCCATCGGAGAATTCCTCGATGCACTTTACCACACACTCCCGTGACTCTAATAACGCGGTAAACGAATATAAGAAACTATAAAAGAGTTTCTTATCGCGAAACCGAAATTTTTCTTAAACGGCGAACAACACTGACTCTACATACGCGTTTGATTTGAATTTAATTTGCGTCCGGTCACTGACTCTACTTCGCGATAAAAAAATGTTACTTTAATTACTCGTACAAATACTGACTCTACAATCTACTTCAAAGACTGCATTGCACGCAGTCAATGCAAAGAAAAATTTCACTCCCGATACGCGGTCACTTCACTGATACACTTCACTGACTCTACTTCGCGAACAGTCTGTACGACTGTTTTTAAAATTAAAAAACTATAACCTTATACGAAAACAAACTCTAAGTGCAATTAACTGCATTGATCGCAGTTAATTTTACATATAAATTACAAAAATAACGCGAACGCGAAACGCGACCGAATTTTTTATTAACGAGCGAACGTGCTTCTAATCCGTGATTTTAAATTATATTTATAAACGATCAAACACTCCCGGTACATTGCTTCGCGCACGAAATGCAATTGTGTACTGAAAAAGAAAAAAAGAAAAAGAACAATTAATATCGTAGTCGTAATAAAAAAACCATTGAAAAATTATCATAGAGAATGTTTGAATGCCCGATGGGTCTCCTACCCTTAGGATGACGATGACCGAATGCACTGACTCTACTTCGCGATTAAATTTCACTTTAATTATTCGTACAAATACTGACTCTACTCCGCGATAAAAATTTGATTTTAATTATTCGTACAAACATTGACTCTAATTTTGACAACTGCATTGCACGCAGTTCAAATATCAAATACTAACACAAACACTCACCCTTCTGAAAAGAGAGAAAAGAAMAAAACGATTAGAATCATTGTTATCGTTTAAAAATTACAAGTAATTATGAAAGAAATGTTTAATATAAAAATGAATTTACCTTTAATCTCCAGTGATGAATGCATGATGGGTCTCCTACCCTTAGGATGACGATGGCACACGTATAAACCAAATAAAAGAAACTTTCGGAGTTTCTTTACCCGAAAAAACGAAACTTTTCCATACGGCGAGCAACACTGACTCTAATTTCCGATTTTTCTTTAACAATGCAAACACTCGAGTACCTCATTGCCAACGCGCACGATTGCAATGATGTTCTGAAACAGAAAATAAAAAAGAACGATTAGTATCATCATCGAAATAAAATGACCATTGCAAATTTATCATAGAAAATTCTACTTACATGTAGTCTTCAGTGATGAATGCCTGATGAGTCTCCTACCCTTAGGATGACGATGACCAGTAGACGTTAACGAAAATAAAAAACTATAAAACAGTTTTTTATCGCGACCACAAACGCGAACGCGACCGAGACGTGCTTTTACCGACCGCACTGCACGTCAAAAACGACTGAAAGAATACACAAGATTAGTGTTCCTATAAAATAAATCGAGTATTTTAATGTGGGATATAATATGAATGTAGTATTMAAGTGAAAACAATGAAATGAATTGTAATATGTTATTGATTAGGAAAATGAAAGAAACTAATTATTATTATAATGTTTTTGGTAAGCGGTCTTTGGCTAGATTTTACTTG
>NW_014569623.1:655391-655949 GCF_001313835.1 Polistes canadensis
GAAATCTAACTCTTAGGCTCCACCCTATGAGTTTCACCTATTCGCAAGTAATACGTTTACGTGTCGAAGTCTAACAAAGAACTGATTCAAAACAATATAAGTTATCGGTTTATATATTGGCTCAGTAACGAAATCAAGTTTAAAAAAGTCATCTAAAAACATAAAAGAACAATATATGAAAATTATTTTAAATTTATAGTATGTTAATAGACAATGTAATATTTCAACCAATATATATATATGTTAAAACACACTGAAATATAAAAAGAGTGTATTAGAGAATTAAAATAATAGTTAAATAATCAATAAAAATGTATATTGTTGCTAAAAAGCTGGAAGTATATGCTCTGTGATCCGTCTTCCTCGAAATGCACCTTGAGACTGACACTTTCTCTTCTATGAAAATACTTTATATTGAAAATTGTTTATATGTCTTTCCGAACATTGCATATGTGTGTAAAGGAAATAATTCATCTAATCAATAAAATTTTAAATTATAACGTTCTCATTTTAGTATTCTTTTAATTTTAACGTAATTGTTTAAACTAATGTACATTT
>NW_014569623.1:656557-657352 GCF_001313835.1 Polistes canadensis
TAAAAAGCTGGAAGTATATGCTCTGTGATCCGTTGTCCTCGAAATGCACCTTGAGACTGACACTTTCTCTTCTATGAAAATACTTTATATTGAAAATTGTTTATATGGCTTTCCGAACGTTGCATATGTGTGTAAAAGAAAAAATTCATTTAATCAATAAAATTTAAGATTACCACTCTCTTATTTTACAATTTTTACATTTTTATGTAATAGTTTAAACTAATGTACATTTGTTGTAACGTTCCTGCATAGTATCCCTTATACATATTTCCTTTATACAATTTTCCATATATATTTTTTCTCTACACATTTTATAGAATATGTATTATTACATTAATATGTACAATGTATATATATATATATATATTTATACATTTTTATGTATTAATACATTCACAGTATATTCAATACGTTCACATATTAATATGTACAATGTATATATATATATATATTTATACATTTTTATGTATTAATACATTCACAGTATATTCAATACGTTCACATATTAATGTATTTTATTTGTAGTTTATTTTATGTATAACATATATAACGTATTATAAATAAAGTATTGATTTTTAGATTTACGTTTATCTATACTAATGATCAAATACGTTTGAATGTACGGTTAGAAAAAGAAAGACTCGCGAAGACAAAGATAACAATCAAACGAGGCAAGCCTCAGCTTTGTGTACACGTGATCTTTCATCTAGTACGCATAGAAAAACATTTAGGCAATGCCTTATAAGGTAAATAAGAGGGGAGAGGTGACTCGACTACGTCATCACCTCACTTTGT
>NW_014569624.1:0-1767 GCF_001313835.1 Polistes canadensis
ATCTATTACACATTTCTTTTTTTTTCTTTTTTTTTACAAATAAATAAGTAAGTAAAACTCGTGTTAGAAAAAATCGAGACGCACTCAGGTAGGAACGCAGTTGAGTTTGCGTGTTGGGATTCGTCAGTGGCGTTTRGGATGATGCATTTATGAACTTTGTCATATTTCAGTGGTTATATTATTTAGAATAAATCGATACTGTAYGTTGCAAGCTCTTACCTCTCGTTAGGTTAAGTAAGAATAAAAGCAAAAACGAAAACAAAAAAAATACCAGCGTAAAACCCGCGGAAATAACAATTATTAATACCTGTGTTCATTCCTCCCCAATTTTCTTTCAGCTTATAACAAATGCGTCTCGTACAAAAAAATGTGTTTTATTAAACACGAGGGTTTGAGTCTTGTCGCGTATGGTGAGAACAGGTCGGAATTAGGTCGGTTTAGCTCAGGGACGATTTCATTCTTTTAATATAATCCACTGAATTGTGCCAATTTTTATCAATGTTTTATTTCAAACGGTAGGGCGTTTTTTGACACGTAATTCTTTTCTTGCGTCGCACGTAGGGAATGCTCCATTGYAGTGGTCAGGGCACGAAGCAAAGATGAGGCAAAATGCCGAAGAGGCCCCCACAAATTGTGGTATCAAGTGGGCAACTATTCGACTACGAGTTATTTTTCAAAGGATATCTTTGATAATTCTTTGAACAATGATTCGTGGTYATATMAAWATCCYTWTGTCTACCCCTTTATCACGTTGTCACTTATGCTCGTAGTAGTTTTAATTATAAGTTGTTCCTGAATGGAGATGATGGACCATTCCATCTCYCAACGCTRTYCCACACTCGCGTTCGTGAAAAATTAGAGTCTTTTAAATACTAAAATCTATATTTTTCTATTTTTATTTAACTAATAGAGTCATTGCAGTTTTTCTATTAAATTAAATTACAAGTCGAGTCATTGCAATTTTCCTATTAAATTAAATTAAAAGTCGAGTCATTGCATTTTTGAAGTATATAAATTAGAGTTTTGTCTTTCATGTTTACCATTAAATTAGAGTCACGTTCGTTTAAAATGTGTGGACGTCCATGGATTGCTGCAGCTTGCACAAAAGAGTGCATTTGGATACAACGATTCAAGAAGAAGATATTCCTGCATTCAAACATGCAGATAAGAACAACACAATAAAGGTTTCATCATTTAGAATGATTCAAATTGAATTAATAATCACATTAATTAAAGTATATTATGAATTAATATCTTAAATATTTTAATATCATTTAAATTTATTTCAATTTTTTTCTATAATATAAAATATAATTATTTATTAAATATATGTAATATAATGTACTATATTTTTTATTGCATTTAAAAAATTACAAGATTCCTGTTTCCATTTTGCTTCACATAGTCTTACACTAATTGCACATTTTTTTTTCTTGAATATATGATAGTCGATTTTTATTTTAAATAGTAACAAATTAAAGAAAACAACATTTGAATCATTCTGATTAAATGCACTGAAGAGTGCATATGAAAATCGCAGTAAGTACAAACATACCTGCCAAATGCAGTTGAATATAATTGCTAAATGCAGTTGAATATAATTGCTAAATGCAATCGAACATACCTGCTAAATGCAGAATAATATAATTATGGCAGCCAGCATTCATAAGTGCATATTGATATGTCCGGAATATACATTTTCATTTCAAAATTATTTATAAATAAATACCAAATGAAAGAATTAATGAGTTTATAAGAGAGAGAGTG
>NW_014569624.1:2856-187151 GCF_001313835.1 Polistes canadensis
CCCATAGATACTGAGGAGTAACGTTACTTACGCTTCATTCATGTTCAATCATAGTTGCGTATTACAACAAATAATCGCACTTTTCGACGATTAGTAATACGCTTCATCTTTAATATTCACCCTAATCAACATTGCTTCCACGAGAGTATATCTCTCCTACGTGGTCGCAGAAGATTCATTATCACCTTGTGTATATTTCTTCGTATTTTTTTATATATTTTTTTTATTCTAAATATCTGGACTAATCTGATTAGTCCAATTAGAGTCAATCATCCTTCCAATTAATAAYCAAAATTRCTCATATTATTCCGGTTAACAATCTATAAGACTTGATTAGCTTAGAATCTGTTAAAGCAAGAAGTAGCAATTAATTAATTATCAATATTGTTTCAATGTTCAATTAATATATTTGTATATTGAATCTCAATTTTTGTTCTTTTAAGATTTTATATTGCATTGATACACTTCAATTCATATTTATTTAAAATATGTGCTTCGAAAATTGTGAAATTGTATTACTATTTTTTGTTTTTTTATAATTTACTAAAAATAAAAAAGTGTCTTGTATATATTTAAGTGGTGTAATATGTACATCAGACACTCRTCGATGTAACTGCATACTTCGCGTTAATATAAATGTAATTAAATAATTTATTTATGTATTCTATCGATCAAAAATAGATTTGATCTCGTTATGGTTATTGTTATGACGATATATATAATTGCGTATGCATTTTGTAATACGACGCAAGGTGCAATATTGTTTATTTTTTTATTTTGAAAGCGGTGTTTATTAATTTTTAAAAATTGTGATATATTCATAATTATTTAAGTTTTTCATAATGTGTCTTGAATAATTTCCTATGTGTATTTGTAATTGTATTAATCGATTAATAATATTTTGTATGAAATAGAAATATTTTTCTATTCATATATGGTATATTAAAAAAAGCATGCATCAGAGACATGCATTTTTCATATTCGCTTGTGTTTAAATATAGAAAAACACATTTTCTAATGCATCGAGAATTCGATATTTTGTAATGTCCACTTTTTGGTCATTTAAATTCTTTATTTTTTCAATTTCATTATTTATTAAATAATCTAATTGAAAAGTTTCTATCGTGGATCGTTCATCGAATTTTATTTTT
Organism: Polistes canadensis; assembly: GCF_001313835.1. Taxonomy (NCBI): domain Eukaryota; kingdom Metazoa; phylum Arthropoda; class Insecta; order Hymenoptera; family Vespidae; genus Polistes; species Polistes canadensis. The sequence goes on from NW_014569624.1 coordinate 4,008, forward strand.
CCACACATGCCCTTTTTATCTAGTTTTTTGTTATAGAAAGTACTGTTGTTTTCAAGCTGTAAGGTTTAATATTGCAAAATACTATTTTACAATGGATATTTACAACAATGTCTGCAATGATATCCTAAGGTTTGTAATGCAATTATTTAGGATATAAAAATACATTAATAAAAATTACGTATAAGTTATATGTAGTAACATAAAATTAATTTTTGTTTTAGGGTTATCGATATTGGCAAGATTCTATTCCACTGTTCCTAGTTAGTGTTCTCGTAGTTTGTCTGTTTAAATGTATGAATGTATAAATGTATGTGTATGTGTGTGTGTGAACAAATTTATGAAATTTTTCATGAATTATATCGCAATAAACCATATGTACAATGTGCACTTAAAACAATTAGAATCCTTTTATGATAAAAGATCCTATTATTATTCATGCTTTCATCAACGTCATCTTAGAAAATGGCACGGAATTTAAACTTTATTCGCTCGTTCATTTCAAGTCGGGAATTATTCTATTTGTTCTTCTCTTCTATCTAACAGAGAACTCATATTCAACTTGTAGACCGGACAACGAAAAGGAAAGGTCGTGGAGAAAGAAGATGAGAGAAACGACATAGAGGTGCTACGTGAACAAAAGGTGCAGGTTGGAGATTAATGCGGAACGTAAAGATAATGTTTGAGTATTGTAACTCATGTATGTGTTCGTATCTGTCTGTGTGTATGTCTGTAAGAAATATAAAGACAGTTACAAAAGTCTTACGGAAGAAAAGAAAAGAAAGAAATAGAATAAAGGAAAGTCATTATGGATATGCTTGATATTATCCGCTTTCGACCAGTCATATACATCTATTTCGAATCGTAAAATCGAAATTAGAAAAGTCACATTTGTCTTTTTTTCATTAATTAAATTCAGTATGTCTTTCGACAGAATTTATAATTTCCGTCGGGACTTTTTATGACCGTGACCTGATATAAAGGGAATTAGGAAATGAAAAAGAACAAAGTAAAGCCCTAAAATACAACTAGAAGAACATGAACCTAGTATATCTTAATCTCTGCTTCCTAACATTCTGCTTAATTTGTTTCACGGTAATCTACCCTCCCGAAGGATAGGAAGGGTAGGTTTCGCCCCTTGCCGTGGTGCTGTCTTTCGCACATACGACCCATCTCTCGGGTTCCCTAGCTTCCACAAACACCGCAAGGGAAATATAAACGGATACGCCAAGGTTCGCGATGATATTCTAGCATGGATAAGCCAGCAAGGAACTTACGGACGGACGGTATAAGGTAGGACGTCGGTCAATTAAAATTAACGCCGTGATTAATAATAAAATAACTTAAGAGAACGCGATAACATCATCCCTTGATAGCTCGTGAATTTTCCAGTATTATGATAACTTTGACAAAAGGGGTTCATTGTACTCAATATATTTTGGGATACATATTGAGCATGAGTAAACAATCGACAACGTTAAGAAGAAGGATATATTTTTACGTGCGATCGGTTGTTGAAAAGAACAAACATCGAAAGAGAATTGTTTTCGACGTTAGGAAGAATTTAAAGGAAAACTACTTGGTAAATGATTCGAAAAATATAACCTCAAAAAAATATATGCCACAATCATTTATATGCATCTTACAATTATATTTATTATTCATGGATATAATTTATTCGAGAGCTGAAAAAATTTATATAGTTTCCACCCTTATTAGTATTATATTATTTTCTGTATAAAAAATATGAAACAACAACAAAAAAACAACTAATTTAGGCGCGTATCTGCGAAAAAATCCTAAGAAAAAAAAACAAATTATTTTGTTTAGAATATATATGGAGGAGAAGAAATGTTTTTAGATCTATTTCTTCTTCCTTATTTCTTTTTATTTTATTTTTTCTAAAAATGTTTTTTTCATCGTTTCGTATTGTAATTTATAATTTAAGTTCGACCTCTTTTTACTTAGAACGGACTTCTCTATGTAGAGTTGCATCCGGCATACCGAATAGACTACAGGAATAAAGTGCGTCCGGTCGGGATTCTTAAAAATAAAATTTCACTAATTCAGTATCACGTTGAACATTTTCTTAACATAAAAAGTAGAAACATATTTCCTTATCCATAGTAAAGAAACCGAAGTTCTTTCCGAAAATGGTACGATTGGTAAACTTATCTTCTACGTAAACGTATAAAATAATGATAATGTATTTATTACCTGCATCCTTTTATTCGATATAAATCGTTTCGAAGATATGGAAAATAAAATCATTTATAATATTTTTTGTGGAAGAATATCTGCGGATACTCGCGTCTATACGGGATTTATAAAATATAAATCAGTCGGCAGATCTCTTAACCTATTTAGAGTAGCGCCATCTATTACGGCTTTTATTTCCAGTGCAAATATGTACAAATATTTGAGAAAAATGAATAAACATATTTGTAGATCAATTTTTCGGAATTCAATTGGGGAAGTTGAAAGATTCTTTAAATTTAAAGAGACGTGTGTAAGTATCTATATATATAGGGGCATGCGGGTATGTGAATGTATCGGACTTCTAGTGCACACATTCATACACAACAGCCGAAGAATTAATTCTTTGATAAATGTCTTGGCAGAGTAAAAAGGTAACAGACGAAATGTTAGAGATTCCTCAAAGAGAAAGAGAAAGATAAAGGTTGTGGCAAAGAAAGAGACATCTAGGGAGAGAGTAAAAGAAAAGAAGAGAAATAGGGAAGAAAGGCAACGTCACAGTTTGGATCTAGCTTTATACGGGCCTGAGTCAATAGAACGCTCCGTTGGTACTCAATGGCGGACTAGTTGGTGTATATAACTGTTCGTTGCCACTCGGTTCTTGACAAGCCCATTGCGTTCAACTACAATCACTTTTCTCATTTAACCAATGCTACCCTGCCCATAGCACGTACGGTATTACTGTAAGCAAAAAAGTACCACTGCTTTTCCTCCAATAGGAGCCATCCCTTTTGTCTTTAGCGCATAGATAGCTAACTAAGCAGATATGTATGTAGGAACATATGTGTATGGAAAAAATAAAAGAATAAATGTGAACAATACACAAAATAAAAATTAGACTATCATAATTCGAAACGCTTCGATGAGTTAATTAATGAGGCAACTCTCATGCTACTCTTTGTTTAATTTTTGTTTTAATTCTGTTTATAATTTTTTTACTAGTCATTTTGTGAAATTGATTTTATAGCGAATATTTTACAAATGTAGAATACAAATTCTACATATTAAATAAAAAAATAATTATGTAGAAGGGTGCTACGTGAAAGCGATTATGCCAAAAAGAAACCGTACATTAAAAGTTCATAAGTTATATGTTTAAGTGCATTTGTGGCTTCAGAAAATACTTCCGTGAGTCACTGTATAATTATTCAATTAGTATTAACCATTCAATTTTCTCTTTAACCATATGATTTTATAATTAATACTACGAATAAGTTTTCCGTTTCTCTCTCTTGATTGCTATGATATGCTCGTGATTTAAATATTAATGACACGCAATTGCCATCGAAGAGATCACATTTCGTGTGATTAATGCAAAACCGCTTGGGTTTGGATGATCGCTAATCGACGATGAACGTTCTTATATTACAGCCATACTCAATCTGCGGCCCACGGGCCGCATGTGGCCCGACAAGTCTTCCAGGGGTGCCTTGGCACGCCCAGTCATGAATATAGCTTTTTTTAGTAGTCAAAATTGACTGACAGTTACTTGACCCCCGTCCCATAACTCCCTGCATTTGGAACCGATCGCGCTTAAAAACAAAATGAAAGATCAGAATAATGTTTAAATACACTAATAATAAAAAAAATTAATATCATCTATTAAATACAATTCGTTCTCATTTTTCTTGGATAAGTATAAATAACCTCTTATGAGACGTAAAAGAATATAATATAGAAAGAGATGAACACGTTCCGAGCAGACCATCTTCCACAAGTTATATTAGTTGCTGTACTTGAACGCAAGCGAGTAGGTGGTATACTGCGGAAGCTCAAGAGTTGGGAAGTAGAGCGAACGTGGAGGTCAATGGTGTGTCTCGTAAACGATCAAAAGGGGCAAACAAGCGAGCACGAGAGAGAGAGAGAGAGAGAAAGAAAGAAAGAGGGTGGGCTGAGGTGGGGTGCTATGTAGTGGGGAGACTTATTTCAGTATCGACGTGAAAAAAAAAACACACAATTAGACGAATTTGACCAGGGAGATAAAAAATAACTCTATCATTTTGGAGATATATGTAGAAAGAATGAAATAGGTATTTTTTAAAGAATATGTTCAATTGTAAATCGTAGATAATATTAATCGTTAAATCGTTGTTTGTTCACCCTTAATTTGACGCAAGCTAGTTGGTCGTCCTCGACGTTCCGTATCCGGGTACTCTGTTGTAACGGCGTTTCTCGAAGGACAAAGCTCGGTGGCGCGCGTGTAGGTCGAGCGCGTTGTTGAAGGGCTGACTCGCTCGCTCGCTCCCTCGAGGTGTTGCAGTAGTGGGGTAACATGGTTTTTCTATGGTGGGGATAACGCGAGCCTCGGAGGGTGTCATCGACGACGGCGCTCGACAGTTTACCGAATGGCCGCATGAGCGCGCTGCTGCGCAGGACCAAACCCTCATTCTGGTTGCATCCGACGCGACGCGACGTGGGGTTCGGTCTTATTCATCTTACGTCTCGTTTCAACATTCTCCTCTTCTTCTTCCTCTTCCTCCTCCTCCTCCTCCTCCTCGTAGTATAGTCAATCGTGTTTCGTGTTTTGTGTTTAATAAATCGAATGTAATTCGTGAAGTTAACCGGTGAATCGAGAACTTCATTTCAATTATTATTATTATTATTATTATTATTATTATTATTATTATTATTATTATTATTATTATTTTATCATTATATCAGTTTCAAATACAACAAAATTTAATTATTTCCCTTTTTCTCAAAGTTTGTTTTTTTTTTTTCACTTTTTTCCTTCGTTTGCAATTAAACACTCGATCGCGATACGTGAAGAGTATTTATAAGGAAGTAAAGATAAAAAACCGACCAATTGCTTGCTTGCTTGCTTGCCTCTGACCCGTTTCTTTTTCTCGTAACAATCTTCAATTTACTGTTAACACTTTTGCGAAGGAAAAAAGAAAAAAGAAAAAAAGAAAAAGAATACTAAAGGCTGTTTTTTTTCCCAAGTCTTTAAACGTATATCTGTGGTAAAATTCGGGTCGATGTAACCGAACCGAGCGTTTCTCTTTCCCCCTCTTTCTTTCTCTCTCTCTCTCTCTCTCTCTCTCTCTTTTTCTCTATCTTATTGAGATCCTTCATCTCTCTTCCTACCCTTTACCCTCTTTTTTTCTACCCTCTCTCTATTTCCTTCCTATGAAAAATTCCATTTTCGTGCTTTCCTTCTTGTTCCTTTTTACTTAAAGTTTATTTGTCCAAAGTTGCGTGCATACACACAAACACACACATATAGATCGGTTTTAGAAAAGAATAAAATAAATAAATAAATAAAAAAATGAAGAATCGAAGTGGTGCGCACGCTTAAGAGGAGGCAAGGAGGAAACACACGGCCGCGGCCGCGGCCACCGCATTCGACCGGACCAACCAGTCCGCCCGCAGCAACCCTGCGACGATGGCCGACTTTTATGTGAAGTTATAAGTGACGAGTCATAATCGTGCCATGTTATAACAAACAATTTTCGAACGAAATAGTCAAAGGGAGAGAGGGTAAGACAAACAAATAAAAAAAAACAAGATATAAAAAGATGTGGAACAGCAAAGGTGGTTACGAGTGATCGTCACTTCCGGAATCCCGTGAATTCAAACGTTCCGCGATATCTCAAACCTTCTTATCATGGATTCTGCGACTAAGTTAACCGAGGAAAGAGGAAAAACGTGCTGGAGAGCTGATTACGTGCCTAACGTGTAAGTGATTCTTTCTTTCGGTTTTTTACTTAATTGATTACTACAATACTCGGATTGTTTTTTATTGCTAGACTTTCGTTTAAGCAACAATTGTAGGAAATACAGAATATTTAAGGTTGGTTGTATTAAATTGGGTAATTAAACTTTCATTGATACTGTCTTATCGTTGGGACTTTGGATTGATTTGTTAGATTAAAGAATGAATCTTTTAAGATATTGATATTTTTAGATAAGAAATGTTTCTTTCATATGGAATTAAAACTGTTGTTGTATTTCATATTGTCCGTGTAATAAGGTGATTCATATAACTTTTAATGTTAAAAACAGTTTTTATTGAAACCAGTTGAAATGTTAAGTCCTTTTTTTTACATTCAGTGACACTTTAATGAATAAGACAAATATTTAGGTTTATTAAGCTTCATAATTAACAGAAAATATAGGGGATCAACGTAATATAACTCCTTCCATTCCTCAATAAACCTTAGCAGTCTTGAAACTATTAATTTAACAATCCATACTGTTTAAAAGTGAATTAGTTAAATTGTTATATCTTTTGATTTATTAAAGATATTCAAATTAATCATTGTACATGCACGGTTGTACCATTCAACAAATTTTAATAAAAAATCGGATATTTTCGTTTTTTTTTTTTTTGTAATTTTGGATAATCCACATTTTGTAAAGATATCACGAATTCAATATATATGTATATGTTATGAAGAATATTTATTTACGATTTAATGATATATCCTTTTTTAATAATATTTTTTCGGAACTTTAATTCTTAAATATTTTTTGAAAGACATACTTGTGTAAGGGAAAATAAAAGAAATTGATTTTATCATTCGAGTAGAAAAAATCATAGATGGAAAAGAGTATAATTCGTGAATAAGTTACAAACGGGACATTCGTAATCTTTTAAATCGCTAGCAGAAGCGTTAGGAAAAAGCTTTGCTCTTATAAGATTGTCATAAGGGGTTACGCGCAACTTATTGCACCGTAATATATTGACGTTTTTGTGTGTACGTGCAGGTCACTTCGTGAATTATTATGCACGTTCTAATCGAATTTTTAAAAATGTATCGATCTTTTTATTTCTATCTCTCACCTTGTTTTTTCCTATTTATTTCATTATTTTTAGATGTTAGGCTGTATTTATATTCTCAATTATTGGTTTTCCATTTAAATAATATATGTATATGCTCGATTACATAATACAGTACACTCTCGTATAACATGAGATCTGATAGCGTGAATTCCTGTAACATTTCAAAGATATTGCGACTACTATTTTCATAAAATACGATTTTTCGTACTATATGTTAGATAATAAAATGCAGGAAAATTCGCTTAGTTTAAAAATTACATTTTCATTAATTGAGTATTTATTTCTGTTGCTTTCATCGCGATCGATATTTCTCCTATTTTGTAATTATTTTTTTATATTTTTGATCATAATGTTATCAATAAAAATTAACGGAATAGAGTAATTTTCATCAACATTTATATCGAATTCAATTGCTCTCATAAACTAACTGTAAATTATTTCAAGGCAAATATATATTTCCTATAGAGCGAATTCATAGAATACGTTATATTATATTATTATCTACAATATTACTCACATTATACAGTAGAGTCTATTGTAATTCAGCTCTGCAGTACTTGTTATTTGAAACTCGAATAAACTTATCGCATTATGTCTTATGTTAGTTGATTTTCATTGTCTCGTTAAATACTGGCAAGAAATTTAAGTCATACATTTAATATGTTTTCCGAAATTTTTCCTTTTTTTTTTTCTTTTTCAAGTTATTTTCATTGTAAAATCTTGAACATTGTAAGTAGTTAGAAGTTGACGATTACTTTCTTTTATTCTTTTTTAGTTTATGTTTATTCGTGGAAAGACGTGCGAGAAAGATTTGAGATTAGACGAGAAAGAACACGCGAGGTTCTTTCGTTCGTATAGAAAAATAGACTAGAACTTCTCTTTCTCTTTTTCTCTAGCTATGTCGTTTTCGAAGTGAAAAATATTCGACGAAGGTCGATCGAAAGGTCGGCGCTTCTTTCTCAAAGGGCAGCTTTTATCGTGAACATCAGTCTGGGAAGGTCGGTGTCATTAATTAGAGATTAAAGGAATAGCTTAGATGAAGGGGCCGGGAGAGGGGGAGGGTTAGAATGGACAGCGGGATCGATAAGTTCTTTAGAATAAATTCTATTTTATCGAAAGTTAGAAAAATTGTTAGTTATTGTTAGCTAAAAAAAATTTTTATATTAAGTAGTAACTTATTATTAAATATTAACCGATAGTACCAAATAAGCGATATATTTAAAGTGGTATAGTTAGGTGAAAGACCCTGTATATAAAAAAGAGATGGATGATTAAAATCACAGATGAAATGAGAACAGTAAAAATAGATGTTACACGGAGAGTATTACAAGGGGATTCATTCGATTCGATCTTTTTCTCTGAGGTACTATACGACATAGACGACTTTTTCATCAATTAAGGACATCTGAAAGTGAACATACAAATGAAACTACTGCTATTTGCGGATGACCCTTTAACAACAGTACAGAGTATAATAGATCTGTAAAACAAACTGAAAACTTTAACTGAGTACTCTAACATGAATAACTTAAAAGTAAACGTAGATAAGTCGAATTAATGGTTTTCCAAAATGAAAGTACAATGATGTAGTGTTCGAAATAATGAAGAGTTTGGAGTACAAATTAGTCATAGTTTTATAATCATGCAGCAAACTATATAGAACATTATTTTGGAGAGAATTTATACAATGCATTTTATCATTATATATACAAGCATCATTTTGTATTACATATTACAGTATAATTATTTTTAACACAATATTTTTACCTAATTTTATATTGTTTCTTGTCAGATTATTTACTGCATGTTAATTCGTCATACTTACGTAGACATACACGTACATACAACCGAGGACAAACAGCAATTTCATATGTATGTGTGTATTACTGACAACAGTATTCGATTCTGTGCTTGAACTTTAGCCTTAGTTAACGAGTACATGCTTGACCTCTCGATAAATGTAATTAACCGATAGTACTTCTTATAGTGTAATAAGTTGCAGATGTCGTTACAGAGCAAGTTTGTTCATTGTATTGCCCAATTGTAATTACAATAATAAAATTATTTTCTTATTTTCTTTTCAACATCATCAGTAAATTACATATTCGCAAAAATTTATCAATATCAATAGCAGATTTCGGTAAAATATATACTTGTGTTTATTGTTTGTTTCATTTACAAGAGCTTAAAAACATTTCCCTTCCCCTCCCGGGTTCTAAACAAATTGAAGCATATATTCTAAATTCACCAAAACTCTTTGGACATTCTAGAGATTGACTGGGCAATGTAAGAAAGACATGTTCAAAATATACATTCCTGAATTCTCCACATTGACCGTAATATATATATATATATGATATTTATGTATACCTATATATGTGGAGTGAATTTCCTCGAAGGCAATTTAACGGAGACTACATTCAGTTTCAAAAGGAGAAACAACATGAAGAATAGTAGGAGTTTTGTCATAGCTATACAAAGACGTAATCGGCCTGGTTTAGCGATACAAGGATGTTTCACTGAAGTTTTATTTTTCCCGAGAACTGCCATTAAGATAACAAACATTTATTTAAGCCAAGTGTTCATTACATACTACTATTAAGACCAAGATAAAGAAAAAGAAAGAGAGAGAGAGAGAGAGATCTCCTTTCGCACTGCCGAGGGTTACATGTTACGGACTTTTCAATGGGATGAAATTAAAAACCCAGCTTTTCAGTGGATGAGACCATACATGCAGGTTGCATGAGTTTTACATGGCAACCTGACTTACTCTATTCTATTTCGTCTTTTTTTTTTTTTATAAGAGATTGTGCGAGTCATTAGCGTAACAAGAGTGAATCATCTCTACTTTTTTTGGATTAACTTACGACTTTGAAAAAATAATAAGTAAGAAAACGTTGCAAGAATATGATAATAATTGTGAGGGGAAAATTAAAGTTGTGTTGAATCGAGAAGACTTCTAATGGAATATTAAGATTAGTGATTTAGAATTCTTATTTTTAAATCTTTTTGTGCTTTAGGATTTCGTTGAAATTATTTAACTCAAATAAAAAAATAAGAAAGAGATAATTTCCTTTGAAGTTTCAAGATAACGTGTAATCTTTTCAAAAATAGAGATACTAAATTTTTGCTTAAATTTTGATGGATCTCGCAGTTGATTAAGGAAATAAATAATTAAAGGATCCGATAATGAGATTTTCTTACAATATCAGACTAATTTAATTTACGGAAAAGCAATTAAAAGATTTTTACACATTATTTTAATTTCATCAAAAGTGAAAAAAAAGCAATTTCAATATTATTTAAAGAAAAAACATTTTGGTCCAGTTTTTGTGCAACTAAGATGAAGATGACCTATCTCCTTCATCATTATTATTATCACATTATTATTATCACATTATTATTATCATCGATATTAGTCGTAGTTGCCGAATGTTCTTACCTTTTCACGAATGTTCGAAATTTATTTATAGAGCGTAAAAATCATAAATCACTCGGAAGACGCGACACCTTGGACGATTTCCGTTCGATTAAGCTCGTCCTATCGGTGAAAAATTCAAGTTCTAGGTATATATTCCACACAGTGGGTATATTTGATATATATATGAAAGGTGTCTCAGATTTCTCTTATATCTTTAGTTTTTTCTTTTTATCTATTTACTTTTATTTCGTTTATTTTATGAACACCCAGTATAGACATATAGATATAGGTATATGTACGAACATATATGTTGTTATATACAATTCGGATTGAGTCTTCATCACTCGCAAAAAAACAGATGAAGTTACATAGGGATTAAAAGAGGGTGGAGATAGATAGAATAGGGTCGTTCCTTCAGAACTGACCCCGGTAAAAGAGTATTTTACGAGTTGCCGAGGCCAGCATGACGGTTTAAAGTTCTTTCCTCTGAGGTAAGTCTACAGTACTGACGTCATTATCTGAAGAAACTTAAGACGTGCCTTCCAATTTCGATAAGATTCTCGGGAGAGTCCCTTTCGGTTAGTAACCACCATCACCACCACCACCAGATAGTTTTTTTTCTTACAGACAGAGACATTTATCTTAAGAAACATTATCCTTTGCCGGAAGATGATCCTCCAAACTAGCTAGCTATACGTATATGTATACACGCAAGGTAACTGCACCTAATATAGAACAGTATCTAATGTGGAATCCTGTAATATCTATATAAATGAACAACACAAACTATCGAAAACAATGGAAAATATTTTCTAATTTTTAACAGAAGACAATCATATTAACGTTTGAACTTTTTTTTAAAGTATTATTAACAATACTCTCGGTTATCTATAAATAATAATATAGAGAATTTTAAATCGATTTAAAAGCAATATTTACGAATTAGAAATTAATTGTTTTCGAACGCGTTCTTTTTTATTTATTAAAAAAAAAACATTAAATAAAGAGCAGTAATACTTAATTTTCTATATTTTACGTTTCACATTTCAATGAGTATATATATGTCAGATCGGCAAAGTAGCATAGATTTTAATTTAGAAATACCAATAGATGAGATAACGGTTATATGTGCGGTGATAAAAAATTAAAAGCTTTACTACTTGTCTGATACGTTAAGCCACTAACTCTCGATCCACTTGTAATACTTCTTCACCGATCCATTGGGGGAACCATTCGTTCATTTTTTTTTTCGTTCCCTAGGAAATCGATTATCCACTTTATCGGATAACAATCGTTTTTACAGTTAATGATGGTATCGTTCGAAATTTTTCTTTTAATTCTTTTTTTTTTTTTTTTCTTTGAAAGAATAGTTGGTTGCTAATGAAAATGAATAAATTACTTTAATTAAAAAGATCATCTCTTTCTCTCTCTCTCTCTCTCTCTCTCTCTCTCTCTCTCTCTCTCTCTACTTGTCTTGCTCACTCAGTCTTCAAATCAGCGAATCGGAATTTCCCGCATTTTTTCTACTCGTCGTCTCTATATACTTATAGCTATACTGCTTTCTGCTTGTGAATGGCATCGTGTAAAGAAATATGAAGGTGAATTTGCACGATTTACCTGCTAGTTTAATAATAGTCGAGTAGAGTGAGTGAGAGAGAAAGAAAGAAAGAAAGGAAGAAACGGAGGGAAGAAAAGCACGGTAATTTCGTGGAAAATTTCGCGAGAGATTTGCAACCGTTATATACTATACTATAGTATAGTACATATACTACGAATCCGCTCGCTTGTATAGGAATTTCTATGCTTGCCTTTTCTCCGAAGCTTTGTTGTTATAATTATAAATATTCGTGAAAGATGATTTTTGAGTTGACATAATTACTTACGAAAATTGAACTTTTCAAATACACGATATATGCAATGATGTATATATCTATATATCATATATAACATGATATAATAAATATATGTAATATAATGTAAATATATATAGAGGTTTTTTTTTGTACACGTATATAAAAAGTCTTTCGAGTAGTATAATTATTTTTGTTTATAGTTATAATTCTATATATATATACGTGAAATATGTGTGTACAATTAAATCGAGTGTCTAATGTACATATTACACTACATTACATAGATTTATTATTAAAATAAGATTTATCTTGCTATATTTTTCTTATCTCTTATCCTTTGTGATAAATCCTTTTATTTGTAAAAGTTACATGAGAAACACTGTATATATAATTCCTACAAAACTACGTAAAAAAACTCATTCCTTTATTTTTTTTGTTCTCTTGCCTAGAACGATATGACTCATAAAACGTTGTTACATTGTCTGGTTGTGTCGCGTTTGTATATCGTGTCTTGCATCTCTTTTGTGTGGGATAAGTAGTATAGGTTGAGCAATCGGCAAACCGGTAGACCACTCGACGAATTTACTAGATTTTCCTCCTGAAGTGAGCTTTTCGGGGTGGGTGGGGGGGCTATCACTGAATTAACGGCCGTAATATTCCTATTTCGAGTTGTATCGATCGCACCGAAAGTCCTGACGGCGACAGAGATAGGTAGATAGATAGATAGATAGAGAGATAGATAGTGAAAAGGGGGAGAAAGAGAAAGGATGATAGTAAGAGGGTGATGGGGGAAAGAGAAAGAAATCTCTTCTTGACAATTGCGTATTTACTGAACGTATATCCCTCTTGTTTATTGGAGCATATCGTGTTACTATGTGTAGTACGTATTATGAGAGACGGAAAGGTAAAAAGAAAAGAAATTTTCTCGTTCTCTCCTTTTTTTCTCTTCCATCTTTCTCTCAAATGTCTTTTATTTCACTTACTTTAAGCATTACAAAATAGATATAGTGGCCACTTGCAATGAGTAATATAATTTTTACATAGAATTTTATTTTTTCTATAGTTTTTCGTTTCCTCTTTCTTTTTTCTCCATAGTTTTTTTTTCTCCTGTCTCTTATTCCTCATTGTACATTGACAAGCAATACTTACGCTATTATACAAATAAAACATATTTTTGAATCTTTTTATCGGTTTCAATATATATTTATGGTTCATATATATATATATATATATATATATATATACGGTTCAATATATATATAATATATATATTCAATATATAAAATGGATTGTGTCGAAATCAATAAATGTTTAGAACACACTAACTAAGTGGCATAAATTTGTTAACGCATTTTATTTTTATACATATTATAATATTAATTTAACTGTTTTTAATTGTTTAAGTATTGTATTAGACTGATGTAAATTTTCACACAAGAAAGGTTTTTTTTATTATTAATTAAAACACTCAATTTTCCCTTAACGTTATATATAGCATTCAATTTAATTGTAGATATTTCAATAATTCCATGTTTAACTTATTCAGTCAAATGGATACGATTATTGTAGGAATAATAAATAGCGTGATATTCATATTGTCCAAATTATCGAATAGCATCTTCCCATCCATCTATGTAATTAATGTTATGAGACATAATTATATGTAGAACCTACAGGAATCCATCGGTTACGAAGGTTATGAATTTTATTAATGTTATATTGTTACTGTTACTCTTGTTATTGTCGTCGTTATTATAATCATGTTATATTAAATACATATATATCGAATCATTTCGAAATTCATTTCGATTGAAAGTACGCGTGTATTCACAAATTGCACATTGTATGTTATTAATTATTATTTTCCATGAAGATTGTACATTGGACTAACAGTGACAACGCACTTAAAATTAACAACGAATTAATGAAATAATAATGAAAATGTAGAATCGATTGAGTCGATTGTGTAATTGAGAAATAGCGCTCCAACCATTTACGTTTTCAACCCGCTTTTTAAAATGAAAATTCCACACGATCACATAAAATAATTTATCACCACAATTATATAAGTAAATTATTATATATAATAATTAATATATAATATTATATTATAACTTATTCATTTTAAAGAAAAAAGAAATGTGACCTAAAATTTTTATAATTTTTAATGTTTTATTACCATTATGAATAATATATTTATGAGAGTCCTTCAAAGTTTAAAAATTTCCATGATTAGTTCCAAATATTTCTGTTAACACACATTCGTCAGTAAAAATATTATATATTTTTATGTCTACATTTTTTTCTTTATATTTTTTTCTATTTTTTTCTATTTTTTTTTTGTTCCATTTTATTTCTCAATTTTTTTTTGGTTATTTCTGCAATTTGTACGTACGGTATATTTATCGATATATAACGTAACTTTTCAATAAGGGAGTCAATAGAAAGAACACAAAAGAAAGTTCAAAAGTAAAAGGACTTTAGTGGGGAAATTGGGTGGAGGTAAATGCACGTATATTAAAATATTTCTTGGATGTTTGTGTGTGTGTGTGTGTGTTAGTTTGGTACGTAAGTTATTACAGGAATCAAATGCTAAACGTATATGCTCTATATTGAAATGAGCTCTATAGGTTTTATTTGTATATTTAGATTATGTTTCGTTTACGAGCTTGCATTACTACATCTTTTTGTAATCTACTTTATTTTTCTCTCGATATTTCTTATTTTTAATTTTTATTTGCAATTAATTATTTGGTCAAATATGATTGAAATGATAAATTTTTGAAATCTTTTTTATGTACAATAGATTTGATTCCTTTTTATTTTTCATTATGTTACAAATCATAATTATTTTTTTTTTTTCTCTCTCTATTTATTTCTTTTGTTGTTGTTGTTTTCTTCTATTTATTTCTTTCTTTTTTATTTCAAATAAAATGTGTTTTAAACTTCGACGTTGAGAAAAATCGTTAAAGATAATTGGCTCTGGTCGTGTGTCATTTGCAAAGGAGAAAAAGAAGTTTATCGGGTAACGTAAATCGCAAAGTTTATCATTGTTCGTGCGTTATACTTCATTTCGTGAGTAATAAAAGGATTAAATAGAGTTTGATTAATGACTTCCGCTTCGGTTACCTTCGAGTACGTTCTTTGAAATGTAACATCATAATATGGTTAACTTTCTGACAAATTTATTCTCCCGTCCTTTCGTCAATAAAATCGATTGCTAGTTATGTTTCATAAAGGATATTAACATACTGTCCATCCTTTCTCGATATTAATCAAAATCTCTACAAATTAAATATTTTTTTAAGCATTTGTATACGTCATATAAGCTTAAAAAAATTAAAATAAAAGATAATATAATTTATTTCATTTCGTTTATTGCATTGATTTCAGAATGAACAGATATATTGTTTAACATTAATAAATTGTGAAGGAATTAGAAAAGTGATTTTCTAAATCTAAGCAAATTGGGAAATATATGAGGTTTAGTAAAAATCATTTATATATTTTCTTTAAATTTTGCAAAAACATAGATACATAATCTTTGAACTTTCATTAATCTTTCTAGTACATAATCTTTTTAGTTTATAAAAGGATACAAAACAAATGCTTCTTTATTAACACTTAATTTAGAAATCAATCAAAATGACTAGTTTCAATTTCATCTGATGGTATTTCATTCTTAAGGCATTGTGAGCAGTACACATTTTTTTATTTTCAATTTTATATTGTCTTTCTTTCTTTCTCTTACCCTTCTTTTTTGTCTTTTGTCAGATTATCAAAGTTTGTAAAATAATCTATAATTGTGTAATGTATAACGATTAATATGTTATAATTCTTAATTTTTGCTTAAACTATTTCGTTCTAATTAATAAAAATGTGAGATTATTGTTTTGACAAAGGAAAGAGATGCGACGTTATCTTCGCGCACTTACAAAAGTCAACAAATCAAAACGAACGAGAATGACGTTTTACGTGAAGGATATGGAAGCTTCAACTCCTCTCGTAAATATCCAAAGAGGTTAATCTCGGCTTATAGCCCATTCGTTGCGAGCAACATATTTTTCATTTCTCATTTTTTATTCTCTTCCAGAAAAAACTAAACCAGAAAGTACGCATGCGCGCACATGCACACATCAATAGAAAGTAGAGAAAAAACGTGAATCGTTCTATATATATACCTTGGCAGAATGCCCATTTTCTAAGTTCGCACCTGAGATTCGAACTTTCTCGCTTTCAACGAGAATCTTACGCCAACTGGTAGAAACTATTAAAGAATTTTATACTGGCGGTAATGAGAAACCTGTAGATATAATATATATATATAACTGTCTTAACGGCAAAACAATCCAATCAGTTTTTGGCAACTTGCTTATGACCGTGTCCAATGATTATTTCCTAATGTTATTATTGTTTGTTAGACATAGAAAATGAACAGATTATTAGAGATATTTTTTCATGCAACTAAATCAAACATAGTTCTACTTCTTTCATGTCCAAGCTCCCTGTGAAATTTCATCATTAAAAATTGTAATTTTTGGACGAGAGAAATACTAAATAAATTTTTTCAAATGTTTTAGATTTGAGTAAGAGTCAAAAATTGGATATATATTATATAATGTCTTTATAGTTATTTGCTTTTAATTTTTTATCTAATTATTAAATAAATTTAGTTACTCTCTAGAAAAGAATTTGAAAAAAAAAAACTGTATTTTGTAACGATTTTATATTATCGTCTCAGAAAAAAATCCTTTTCCACCCTATCTTCATCACAAATTTAGATTCTCTCGATAGCTAGAAAATATAGTAATACGGATTCTGAACAAAATTGAAGAACAGTCAAGGCAGTTAGGAAGAGGGGTATGGAGAGAAAGAGAAAGAGAGAGAGAAAGAGCAATAAATAGATATAGAAGAAGATGAAATATGATCCGACCTATGGATGAACGTATAAATAATCAAATTCCATCGAAAGTTCATAGTCGATAAACTTGAATTATGCCCGTCGCTTGATATTGAAGTATACTCTCACAATTGGAGAAAAGTTTGGTACACTTGTTCAATGTTCCTCGATGTTAACATTTCTATGAAAGAAATAAAAGAAAAAAGGACAGAAAGAGGTTAGCTTTAGTGAAATAAAAATCGTTGATGTAAGTTGTAAAAATAATGTACGAAAGTATTCGAGAAGTGACAGTTACTAATCCGTAAACTAAAATATTATATGTAGAAATAAACAGAAAAGGGATTTCTAGAATATAGAAGAGATGTATATAAGTATATGAATATGTGTATTTTTTTTTTGAGATATTCTTTTCACTGTTATAATCGTTACACTAAATTGAATAAGACCACAACACAAAGATTTTATTTTTGTCTGCTTACATCTGCATATATGTATCTTTCTAATTTTTATTTCTTTTTTTACTGTTTTTATTGTCATTGTATCAACAAAGGCCTAAATGCATTAATGTAAGGGTATCGGAAAATGTATTCCTTTTTTACTTTTAATGCGGTACGCGAACTAGTCATGATTTGTTTGCTGAATTGAATGGAGGAGTATTGAATTGTGGTTGAACTGGGTAACCTTTAGTATCTAATTATCGTTTTCATTTCATTTTAAGTCCTTGCATTTAAAATGACAAAAGAGTTTTCATCGAAAAAATTTGTCACGCTGTTTAATGTTGTATGAGTATCAAATTCTGCTATAATTTTTACTTAAAAATATTTGTAATGTTTCTGTTGATAAATATGTATATATACAGTAGTTCCAAAAATTTATTCCTGAACGATAAACCTCGATTTAGGAAGCACATAAAATTAAATGATACAATGGCGAAATAAACCAATCCTGATTGAATTAACAATTCAAGAATTATCTAATAGACTTCAGTTTCCTTTGTCAACAGTTACTTGATATAATTTATTTCTCTTATCTTTCTTTCTATTTCACATGAGCTCTCCCTATCTCTCTCTCTCTTTTTCTATCTGTCTACTTGTTATCACAATTTTTGTTGTTATCTCTTATAAATTGTTTCTATGTTATTGCTATTAATCTTTTTCATTATTATCGCTGATAATAAATAAATTTATGATGCTCTCTTTGAACTGAATTTCGTTATATTTCACATATTTTTAAATTTATGTTCACGTATATTTAAGATGTCTCCAATATAATGAAATATTGATATATTTTGTTCTTTCCATCTCTCTCTCTCTCCATTTTTCTCTTTTTGTATGTATCCTGTCTCGTTTATGTATACAATATATATATATATCTATACCAGAAGAAAGAATGAACTAGTTGAAGAAAGGGAAGCAACACTGCGTTGTGCTCGACTGTTCTGTTCACTGGACGAAAAGGGGTTTACGAGCGAGATGGCTCAGAGGATATATGGACGCGAAAAAATGGTACACTGCAGATGGACGAGGCTGGAAAAGAACATATGTGGTGGGAGGAAGATCAGAAGAAATGTTGAAAAGAGACCTGTGCGAGACAGAAGAAGTAACATGATATATATATGTGTGTGTGTGTGCAATTTATAAATATGTGTAAAAAAGAGAGAGAGAGAGAGAGAGAGAGAGAGAGAGAGAAGGAGATAGAGGGGAGATGAAGAAGTGAAACTAAACAAGATAAAACCACGAGAGTGAACCAACCAGTCTTGTGAGTAAGAATATGTTCTCGAGGTTAAAGAAAATGGAGCAGGATGTAAGCAGAAATGAAAAAGATAAATTTGAAAAATTCAACTTATCATCAGTGAAAACTTAGAGGTTTATACTTTACATATAATGTGTTATACTGTGTGTGTGTGTGTGGTTAAAGGAATTTATAATTGTATGTAATATTAAAGACAAATTTATATATACAAAATAAAAATATTACATTATATTATATAAGTGAAAGATAGATATATATTAAAATGATAGATTCATCGTTTGTACTGATTTTATTAAATAATATCGGACTAAGACGATGGAAATTATTAATTTGAGAAGGATCATGTATACAATGAGAAACGTATTCTCATTTTTTTCTCGATTATCATCATTATTTATGTTTACATAAAAAAATATGTTTGTGAATCAAAAAATGAGCTCCTTCTATATTGTATATTATATAAATTATGTACAGTAACCATTGATTGTTTATGAATTCTAAATTAGAAATAAAAATCCTTCTTCTTATATGAATATTTTCGAATCAATCATAAAGTAGATCAAATAATTATTATGATATCACATTCAACCGATCATCTTTTCAGCTGAATCAGCCGTTGTCGAAAAATTTTTTATATAAAATAAAAGAAACATGTATAAAAGTATATTGTATAATGCTTTGAGAAAGAGAACGTAGAAAAGTTGCATTATAGGTAGCTTTGATTTTTTTTTGTTTAATTTCGTTTAGGGCGACGGAGTGGAAAGACACATTGTCGTTTGAAACCTTCATTTGAGGAAATGAAATTTTAGGATCGTGTTGTGTGATGTGTGTTGGTGTTGTAGTAAATGTGTTAGAAGTAGTTATTAGATGGTATGAAATTGGAGTGGCAATTAGAAAATTAAAAATATTTTATAACCGGCAATGTGGTTTCGAATTTTTTTTAGTCAACTATGTTTTATTTCTTATTAAACTTTTCGCTCTCATACATTTGCGAAATAATGTTTTAACCGTAAATGGAATGCATCGTTGACAACTCGACGTTGAAGTATGGAACGAACGCTTACGATTCTCGATAAGCAATTCGTATTTGACTGTCAGTTTCTTGACGATGTACGTGTATCTATATGCTCTTCGTATTTGAACGTCAATTTTTCGACAGTGCATACATCTATAAATAAGTATGTGTATTGTACACAGATTTTTCCAACATGGAGTTCAGTGGTGATTGTGATAAGTTGATGATGAAGAAGATAAAGGATTAAATTAAAATAAGAAATAAAACACGTGGTTGAGCCAATAGAAAATATAATACAAAACTGTATAATTTTCTAGAATTATTTTACCGTATAATATCTCTGTATAATTTTCATTCGAAAAAATAAAGTATTCGCTTGTCCCTGCTTTATTCTCAATTCCGTGAAAGTGTTTATGCCGAGGCAAGTTGTATTGTTATCGCGTAAATTTGTGTATGATAGTTTAATTTATTTATTCATCCCTATCTCGCTCATACCTGCGATAAAAATATTGCATATTTTATCGAACTCACGAATAATTTCTTTCCTATTATTTTCTTGAAACAGTATTTTTCTTTTAAACTACTTTTCTGTTGTTTTTCTTTTTTTCTGAAAGAACACAAAGATTAAAAAAAGAAAAAATTCTTGATTGCAAGAAAATTGAAATTTTGTTCAACTCCATTCGCGTTCATTTGAAATTGGTTGTGAGTAGAAAAGGAAAGAAATTGTTCGTAAGAAAAAAAAATGAACAAAAAGATAAAAAGTTGAAAATGCATAAGGTAACGAGTGACGAATTCACGAGAGAGTCCATGAGAGAAGGAAGTAGAAGTAGAAGTTGACGTAGAAAATTTACCAGGAAAATTAAATTGCACACCTCCATGATGAAATCATCATTATTTAAAACACGCATTTTGTTCCCTCCATTTGGTTTTTCCTACATAATTTAACGACTAACTGTTAATTCTTCGAAGTTATTTACTTCCTTCATAACGATTTATTCACTGTTTCTCATGTATCCAATATAAAGCCAGGTACTATTAAAGCGCTTAATTCAAGGATTTTCTCGTTACGAAAATCGTATAATCGTCTTGAAATTACCGAGCAAAACTTTCCACGTCCTTTCTTCCTGTTTCTGTTTTTTCTTTTTTTCTTTTTTTTTTTGCCTCGATTCACTCGCTTACGAATAAATTCGAGAAACATTCCGCGTTAAGAAAAGTATCGCACCGGTGGCTGGGAACCGAGTTGGATTGTGGTTCGTTCTGGAAAAATGAGGAAGGGGAAAATCGAATCTGGAAAAGTATATAAGGAAATCTTGTTTGTGGTTCGCCATCAGGAACATGTACTGGCGAACTAGATACAAAGTGTAAGGTATATGGTGGTAACGCAAAATTTCTTTGAGGTTTAATCATATCGCGACAATGACAGCATTGTTCGAATAAAAACAATGTCCATATTATCTGGGTCTTTCTTTTTTACTCTGCACGATCAACTGTAGTTGCAAAAGCACGAAACGACATTAGAAGAAATAAAGAAGATTAAGTCTCTCGATTTCCAATTATTTTTACGAAATTTTAATTTTCTCTTTCCTCTTGTGAATTGTTTCTTATCGCTATTTTTGATTTTTATAAGACTTGTTATATTTTTCAATCTTTCTTTTCTTTTTTCGAAGTGAACTTCTTTTGGGAGTGTTAAAGATTTTGAGGAGAGGGTGTTATTTGAGTGGTAGGAGAGAAACAAGAAATATCGATCGCACAAGATTTGCGGGACACGGTAGGGGAAACTGTAGAAGTTTCAATTTAGTCGTGTGTGGGTTTCACGTGCTTTTCTTTTTTTATTTTGATTCATTTGCTGGAATATTTACATAGGATGATCGATATTTATCTTGCTTTTTTTTTTTCTTTTTTTTTTTACAATTAGTTAATAATACTGACAACGTAAAGATTTTATTCCTTTTTTGCACGTTGACGTTTCATCTTTGTCTGTTTTTGTTTTCTCAACTTTATTCTTTGTTACACGCTTTTGCTATTAACTTTTATGCTTTACAATAATATTTTATACGAATAATATACATATGTATGTTCACATATTCTTTGTATAATATTTATAAATATTATTAATTTTAGTCACTCATCGTAAAGAAAAGGTTAAAATACAGGGTGGATAAGATTGGATGATCCTGTAAAAATTAATTTGCGAAATTAAAAGAAATAAGTTTGAAGCAAGAAATAGGGGTTATTGAATTGAGACTTACGTATTTGCCATGGTCCAGTAACACACTAAACACTGTTTTTAATTCTATTATAATCAAATTTCGTTCATTATAAATCATATTTAATAAATTCATATCAACTGGCATTTTTCCAACTAAATGGAAATATAGTTTAATAACATCCATAAATAAATTAGGTGAAAAGTCTGAGATTACGATTTACATACCCATATTAAACTTAAATGTATTTGCCAAAATTTAGTAGAAAATGATTACGACAAAAACTGTCTATCACTAACTCTCTAATCACTACAACTAAACTGTCATCGGCGATCAAGTGCTATATATTTCCTCATCAATATAGATTTATTCAAGAGAGGTCAACAACAACTAACCTAGTCATAATCAATAATTTTGTTTGTGTTATGCCTGTATAATATGGTCCCCGCATTAAATGGAATATATCGAACTGGATGAGAGAACACAACATAAATTTTTGTCTCACGTATATTTGTTACCCCCTATGTATAATTTTGACTACAACTATCATACGTTTAATATTAAATGAACTATAAAATAAACATATAAGTGCATAATATAAAATTATTATATATTTATATATTAGAGAAATATATATATAAAACACATTTTCTAATTTGAATGCATGGAATTTTAAAAAAAGTATAATAGTATGTTGCAGAAATAGAGAAAAGTTTGAGAGAGATTAAAAGAAGAACAGACAGAGAGAATATTATTTGGAATATTGGGAAAAGTTAAAGAAGATTTCTGACGCGAGATATATAAAGAATGCTTCGTCATTTGACACCGGAACGATGTAACAGAGCGGCCAGATCGCTATCGTCTCGAAGACGTTCGAGATGATCGATACTGTCACCACTTTCTGACGGTTTATGAACGGGATAGTGAAAGAGGAAGAGAGAATATGAAAAAAAAATGAGAAAGAGAGACTCTTGCTCTCTCGCTCTCTCTCTCTCTCTCTCTCCTTCTCTCGCTTCTTTTCGATTTACCGAAGAAATGCTTTTCTGCGATAATAAAAAAAAAAAAAAAAGAAGAGAGACTCTTCTTTCGATCCGTTCGAATTTTCTTTTCGTATCCTTCTCTCCCTCGACTACTGTCTCTTTAGGCGACATGCGAGAAGTACCAAGAATATATGTCCTTTCCTATATCTTGTCAAACGAAAAAGTTATACACCAACGATATTTTTTTTCAATTGCGATCCAATTGTGTACTTATGTATAAAATTTTAGAAAAGGATTTTCGAGTTTCTAAACACAACGGGAGAAATGCAAAAGATTTTGTGTGTTATATTATTGATTTGTACTCCTTTAAAAAATCATATTTCTATACATGTAAATTGATTCTTAACTTTATAAGCGTTTGTCATCAGAAGAATCGATTTAAAAGCAGCATTTTTGTATGGTACGTCGAATAAATATTAGAAATATATTTTACATTAAAATATAAAACTACTTTAAATCTATCTTTTTAAATAATAATTATTGAAGTAAAATTTTTGAAACGACGGCAGCGATACAATTTTTATGAAATGACACGAGAAGAGAGGGAGAGATAGAATGAGATAGAACCTACAGTCGATCGATAGTTGAACGAAATTATAGAAGGTGTTAGTGTGATGTGTGTGTGTGTGTGTGTTCAGAAGGCTACATAATATTTGCAATAAATAGAATTTATTCTTTAGAAAGTCGTATAAATATAAAAGAATCAATAAAAGAATTTAAACTAACATTCACAGAGGACAATGAGCCAGTATAACAGTGAATTTCGAAGTGGACGGTACATCGAACTTATATTTCGTGTTTTTAAATATATATTTATTTCAATTAATTTTCAATCAATTATGATAATCGAATTGTAGTCTTATTAATATTTTGTCTTATTCTTACTTTAACGGGTATTAAACTGATTCTGATACTAAAAAACATTTAAATAACAATAAAAATAAATAATGACCAACCAATTGATAGACATGAAAAAACTAGACACTCACTGTATATAAATCAATTGATTATTTTCTACATGATAATATGAGTTTCACTACAGTTATTCTTTTTTGTTTTTTTAGTAATTTCTTTTTTCGTATTAACAAACTAAAATTTTCTTTTCTTTTGCATAAAACAAAATTATAATAAAAAAAAAATGTAGAACAATAAGAGGAAAAAAATGATAAGAATTACTAATACACTAATGATTAATACGAATAATACTACAATAATACTTTCTATTCTTTCACTTTGTTAATACTTTTTATTTAATTAATACTTTTCTTCAACTTATTCTTTTCGGTCTCTTCTTCTTTCTTTTTTTATATCAAATTTTGCCATATATTATCTTTTTCTCTTTTCTATCTAGCACTTATTTCTTTATTCTTTCGTTTATTCCCTATTTTCACACATTGCCACTATTTCATTTACACTTCCGATTAAGTTCAATTTGTATTTCTTGTTAGCCTTAACTAACCTGGATAAAAAACCGACGAAAAGAAAGACTACGTGGGTACCGTTTATTTGTCTTGTCTCTTAACAGATCTCGTGTCAATCAACGAAAACTAAATTGAAACCTTCTTTTACATTTATCGTTCACACATATATGCATATTCATATTATCGATTAGATATGGGACGGACAATCTGCGTAAATCGAGGGATTGGTGTATTTGTAAAAATCTGAACACGTCGACTAGGTCGAGAAAAGGTCGTTGCACGGTCATGCTCTAATCCTCCCTTTTTTTTTTTCTATCTCGTGCGCGTGCCGATCGAGCCTTTTATACAACTTTCTATTCTTCTTTACTTTCACTACTTGTTCACGCCTGAGCTGTGGGGGTTGTTCGCCGTATTCCTTTATTTTTAAGCTGACGGAAGAACGTTCCACCTACACGCAAGAATCCCTTTTCCCTTTTCTTCTCTCTTTTTCTACTTTCCTTTCAAAGAAAATGAAAATCCTCGTAATTTTACTTCTTCGTGGTTATTGTTATATTTCTTTTTTTTTTTTTTTTTTATGATAGTCTTATGTCGAAGCATATATTTTAAAAAAAAAAATTATCACAATATACGATTAAATCAAATTTTACATAAAATAATGCTATAACAACGAACATTTGCATTTATTTATGACGTTTCATTTGGAAGCAAAGAAATGAAGAAAATTGAATGATCATTCATATCATGTATTTGTTACTTTGTTAGAATAGAAATTTGAATGTTAATTAAGCAAAACTTTTGTTATGCCAACAATAAATTGTATACCTATATATATCTTTATAGAACGAATGTTATATTTCATTTTCTATCGGAACAGATATCGCGTTTTTGTCTTATTTATTTCCAATAAAATTTATTTATAATAATGCAACGTCATAATGCTGCAAATATAGCAATAGCACAAATAATAAATAACGACTTGTTGAAGCGTAAACGTAGACAAAAGTATATGCAATTTAATAGACAGATAAATACAGGGCTGTTTTCGATTACAAGATAAATTAGTTTTGTTTAATTTTGTTCGGAAAGCATGATACGTGAATTTTGAAAAAAAAAAAAATAAAATTTTCGTCGGTTTATTATTCGAATGCTTACGTTCTTCTATCAAATGGAATAATACAGCTTGTACCCATTCACGTGCATAAATAATATTTACGAATATTCCGTTTTCAATAAGCTTTATCGAGAACCGACATTCATTCATTCACATCGATATAGACGGATTATTTGTCCTATGAAGTTTTTAAACACGAATAAAATCGCGTAAATGGAGCTCGCTAGTATGAACAAAGCTATAGATAAAAGTCAACGTAAATTGAAAAAATATTGGTTTCACATATATTAACAACAAAAAAAGAAATGAAAAAATAATACAAATTCAGGGAAACCAGAATAAAGGGTAAGAATAAATAAAGTTTTCACAGCGAGTTTGTTGAGAAACGAGAACAAATTTTACTGAAAATTTTAGATCTCTCAACCGCACGATTATTCATAGCTGAACTTAAATTTGTATAAAGAAAAGATAATTGAAAATAGCCATTTTTTGTTTCAATGTTTTCCTTTCGAAATACGATTATAAAACTCTCAGAAATTCTGTTCTCTTTTTTTTTCTCTGCTTGTCCACTAAAAACAAACATAATCTCATTTACATCTTTAATATTTACACGTTTTTATAAAACATATGCATATTACTATCGATATCGTCACGCATTTTACATAGATGCACATTTAACTAACTCTAGCTAGGTTCTTCTATATTTTTCTTTCAACTTATCGGTCGACTTATCTCATACGCCAACATGCACACATCTGACTAACATAAGCTGGAATCTTCCATCCCTACAATAATATTACAATACAACCACCCTTATCTTTTTGAAGCACACATGCTCACTTGATGTTTGTCATAATACTTTCTTTCTTACCTAATTTAATCTCACAATGTGCATACAAAAAGATTTATCTCAAAACGTGATGAACTTTTACTAACATAAGAGAAAGCCAATAAAATAGGAAAAACACGTTGTTTCTATTTTGAGTTTTCCAACTATGTACGTAATCATCGTGAATTTGCCAATTGGGCAATAAGCAAGATATTGTTCTTAATCATAAAAAGTATAGTTATCTCATACAAAAGACAATCTTTCTTTTTATATATTTAGTGGAATATTCTAAAATATACAATGAAAGTGCATAAATAAAATGCACATAGAAAGTGTATATTTATATGCAAAATTGAAATAGCCAAGGAACACTTATTCCTATTTGTAGAACCGTTTTGAATTTTCTACCATATTTTTGAAACTTTACATAATAAAAAAAATTGTTTGAGTAAAGGTTATTCAATTTAATAGAAATCTATAGATCTAAATGCAAAAAATATTACCAATACCTTTCATTTACCAAAAATCTAAGAATTATGTGTTTTTCTTCCTTTAAAAGTTACCTCAAAAAAAGTGTTGCACTTTAAAAAATTAATTTTCTTGTATCATATTATTATTGCAAAAATGAACTTTATTTGAGCCTCCTATTTATACATTCACGGACATAACAATAATATATCTGTACTATCTTGAATTTCTCCAGAACAATTTAGAATTTCTATAATATAATTAATAGTATATAAATGCCACGATGCACAAGAAGAAGAAATATATATACTAAGATAATACAAGTACAGTTTTTCTCTCTCTCATTTTTTTTCAATTTTTTTTTCTCTTTCCAATTTAGATATGCAGTATTAAAAGTTTGTCCTTATCAAGCACCCTAATCGTGAACAACAAGCTGTAAGTCTCGATTTAGGGATACTGCAGGAAGCTCCAAACTCTTCTCCCACTGTCTATCTTTTTATTCCTTATTCTCTCTCTCTTTTCCTCTCTGTTTCTCTTTTTCTATAACCTAGTGGAAACTTCCTGTGGCTGAATACTTCTTGATAGACATTATCTTAATCGTGATCTCTAGATCTCGAAGGAGACTTAACCAAGTCACCCCAGTTCTCTCTCTTCCTCTTGTATTCTCTTACCTATTTTATCAGCACCCTCTACCTTCTAGGAACAAACTATTCAGCATTCTTATCGACATTCGCCTTCCGATAACGACAACTTATATTAGAAAAAGTGACAAGGAACAATATTGTCGGCAACGAGTTGTTATATACCTTGGGTGGTCAATACGTTGATCGCGATTTTTGGTTTTTGGTCGATCATACTGACAGGAGATCATTTCTGACACATTTAATGTTAAAAAAGAAAATGAAATTATAATTTTGCAAATTGATTTTTAATCTTACAAGCCAGAGAACTTAAGCAAAATTTTTGGAAATACGTCAATTTAGGAAAGTATACCAATATCATAAAATGTAGCGAATATATCTACTCTTGTTTTGGATCTCTACATATTTAATATTTAAAATTTATAAGAACTAAACAATGTTCTCTATTTATTGGTTCCCATACCGTAATGTTTTCAGATGAAAGTAAATTCAACGTTTATGGATAGGATGGAAAAAGATTTGTGCGGCGGAAACGTAATTTAGAATTATTTCAAAATGAGATATGCAAATACTTTTTTTACCCATTGAACATAGGCTACAGTATAGGACGGGTTTACTTTAAAATAAACAAGGATAAGGGTTTTATAGTATTCGAATCAATCGATACAATAGGATCGGCTACTCTTGTGCACGTTTGGTAACAAAGAAAGTCTCTATCTTTAAAATATTCTTTTAGTTTTTCCGAATATCTAAGAATATCGTAAACGATAAGGAAACTTTGTTTTTCGAATATTTTACATTGTTTAACAAATTATCTTTGAATACTCCTAACAGGACAATCATTTTTCGTTCGATTCGATTCGTTATATTCTCTCTTCTGTATTCTATAATATCCATCAAAGAGAAACTGCTTCATACAATGTATTGCAAACGGCTTAAATTGTTTCTTGCCTTTATTTTCTTATAGCTTCCTTTTATTTCGATCCATTAAATTTCACGTTTCTTTTGTGTTATCCTATCTTGCGTTATCCCTTCTTTTTCCCCTCATGTTTTTCATACCTACTCGTCCTTTTATTCTGGTGGTATGATTGATTCCGAACATTTTTCTCTTTCACGACTGTAGCTTCGAGAAACTTTAGTGAGAATATAGCAAAAAAGGATATCAGGTGAAACGAAAGAAACAGATGGGAAACACGTAAACCGAATCTCTGCTCGTCTTTTATCCAATCTTTTATCCAAATCTTTATTTCCATCTTTTTCCATCTTTTTCTTGGTAAAGAAGTATTTTCTTCGGATAAAAAAAATTTTCCACCAATTTTCTAACAAATTCGTACATTCGTACATCACTTGTATTACGTAACATCAATGTATTTTGTCCCCTCTAAAACACGTACTAACAGCGTAAAATTAAATCCACCGCGAAATCCGTTTCGATGGGACGAGGTTTAACGGGTATATGGAAGAGGAAAGAGAGAGTACATGGCGACATGTTTCGAGCAAAAACAATTTCTTGCTCAAAGAGCTATTCAGAGTTTCATCGGAAGTGACAAAGATAATAGGATTTTGATTGAATGGATGGAACTCTACACAACGTTGTTAAAGAGAATTCATATTTCCATGGGACAACTTTGAAAATACAAAAGAAAAATATAACCGAATATGTGTGTGTGTGTGTGTCACGGTTATAATTCTTAAAAATAATTTTTGCTTAAAGAAAATCAATTGTTTTCACAAAATTCTTTAAAGGTGTAATTAAAGTATTAATTGGAATTAGTTATGCAAAAAGTATACCAAATCTCTATTATCTGAAATTGAATAAGTTTGGTTTGAATATTTTAATAGAAAAAAAGAAGTAGCTTTATATTAATTGGATATTTGGTCATATTTTGTTTCATGTTGTTATTTTTAAATGTCTTTTAATGGATATTACTTATTATATATTGAATAGTATAATTAATATTATTTAAAATTTACTTTAATGTGTAAACTTACAATGGAATTATGGCTTGCTAATTTTAATGATTGTGTAACGTCAAAGTGGGTTGATATTTCGTGAAATAGAAATTACTAAATAATAAAATTTGTATTGTATTTAACTAATTTATTATTATTTGAAGATTAGAGAAGTTTTCTGCATAACTTGATCTAATTATTGTCAACAATTGATACATGCTTAAAGTATAGTATTAAAAATATGTCATTTTATTTTTGTTGAAAAAATTCTAATCAAACTAACAATAAATTACAAATACAATTTATATTCTAAAGAGAAACATAAAGAAGAAGAAGAAACGCGAATTGTTACCATTGTAAATATTCATGAATTCTTGTTGGAGAAAGATGAACCGAAGAAGAGTTGAAAAGTTTTACAATGCTGATTGTTGAGAAATCGTCAAATAGAAGGCAACAACATCTCACCGGAAGTAGATGACGAGGAGGACAACGATGAAAAGATGGCGGAAACGGATTTCTTGAGTTGTTCTCGCTCGAATACATATTCACTTTTTCTATTTTAAATCAAGAAAAAAAGAGAAAGAGAGAGAAGTAACCCTCAGGCTAACGATGTCTTCAGACACGGGACATTCTCCTTGAGTCCTTTAACAATCCTCGAGAAAATATCGAGCAACGCTGGTTTTAATCTCCTGTTGCTTCTATCAGAACAAATGAAATAACACGTATTAATCTTATTCGTTGTCGTCTTCGTGGAAATCGAACGATCTTATACTAACTGTTCTTCAATTTTCATGAAGATTAATTCATAAGAGACTCTATCATTTTTACTTTTCAGTCAAAGAAATTTGCGAAGTACGTTTTTAAATAATCCTTCAGAGAGAAATAGAGAGAGAGAGAAAGTTTGAACTTTGAAACCATTCAAAAAGGATTATTTTGCACACAGTAATGGTCCAGCTCGAAACATTTTCCGAGTCCAATCGTTCATTCAAGACTTTGTTTGAAACTTTTAGTGTCCGTGAAAATCGATTGGAAGTGTATTATATTTACATATAAATAGGGAGGTCGAATATTCTAGTATGCATGCGTTTGGGGTTTTTTTTTATCTATCAAAGTAAAAAGAGGAAGAAGAAAATTGAGCATTGACTACAATTCGATAATTTCGAATTGATACTTAAGTTTGTTTATGGATATGTATTTGTAAACTTATGTTGAAAAGAAGACAATTCTTTTGAAGTTTTCTTGTAGAATATGCTAATGTTATGAAAAGGATTTAAAAATGAGGTTAGTCGGTTAGTACAATAGATATATTTCTACTATAGAAAAGAAGATGTAATGCTCTTTCTAACGGTCATAGGAGCTAGAATATTTAAACATTTTACTTACTTTTTTTTTAAAAACAAGATTTATTTCAAATATCAATATATATAAATGTGATTTAAATATTTATATATTTAAATATAATTATAAAATATAAATAAAATTTCTGCACAACACTCTTTTTGTTTTCAAAAATTCCGTATGTCCAAGGATTAATGCCAATGTCTTAAAGCAATAATTTAACATTTGTAAAGGAAAACAAATCATATAAATATTAAATAGACTATTTTTGACTCTAAACAATCATGAAATGCAATGGCCGAAATTGAGAACCACTGAACTGATGACAAGTCGAGAAAAGAACATTATTCACGAAGGTGCAAACAAGAGGTTGTTAAAGAGATAGGATCTGCTGGAGGAGAGTCTTTCTCGTTCTGATAATAGAAAAGAAAAAGAGTCTAAAGATGGTAGTGGTAAGGATGGCAAAAGAAGAATGGAAGAAACAAAAAGTTGAAATTGAAAGCTGGAGAGTAATGAAGAAGCGTGACGAAGCTTGGATGGAGAAAATAGGGTAGCAGCAGAGTTTCCATGTCTTTCTTGATAAGAAAAATGAGAAAATCAAGGAGAAATGAAATTACCTAACGAAATTTCCGCGTAAGATGGAAGAACAGTAACGGCAGTAGGAACATTAAAACTTCGGGGATTGCAAAGTGCTATTAGATCACTACTTTAGCGAGCCGTCATAAAAGATAGAAATAAAAGCAATGCTACTACTGATCCTTGTAGTAGTAGATGAACTGATGGCGATACTCGGATAATGAAAAAAAGTAGGTTAGATAAAGAAAGTGCGATTTACGTATTTAGAGTTCATGTATTGTTCTATCCAAATTTTTTGAAGGATCAATTAATATTTGCAATACGATAAAGTTCAGTAACTGATGGTACATATGCAAATAATGAAGAAAAACATTTTAATTGTTGACGTCTGAGACTTTATATAAATGACGATCTACAATGATGTCACGAAAACGTTTTGATTTGTGTCCATTTGCTGACTCATTTGTAGGGCTAACAAATGGACTCTACTCTAAACGCCACAAACCCTATCTTCCTATTTATATTTATATCGTATTCCATTTCAGTCACTGCGATAAATATGTTGAATTTGTGACGTCTACAGGTGGTGCAATAAATGGGATTATCACAGATCGAATGCTCTCACGAAACGGATACTGAGTTGTGTTCGTATGCGGCCGAATATGTCTCAATGCTCAGTAAACATATTTAAGATTCTTTAAATATGAACATTCTACTACTTTGAGAAAAATAGACAGAAGAGAATGAAAAGAATTAATGGAGTAACTCACGCAAAAATTTATAGACAAGAAAAGGAATAATCCTTCCTACATAAATATAACTTTTAAAACAAAATACCGAAATTGTTTTAAAGATCGAGCATTTAAAGTTTTATTCATCTCAAGGATTATCGATTGCATAAAATATTCAAACGAAGAATCAAGAACAGTTCTGTCTTAGTGACGAAACGAAACATATGACCTTTGTTTTGCTACGGTTTTGTTAAAAATTGTTACAAAAAAAGCATAATTTTTA
Organism: Polistes canadensis; assembly: GCF_001313835.1. NCBI lineage: Eukaryota > Metazoa > Arthropoda > Insecta > Hymenoptera > Vespidae > Polistes > Polistes canadensis. The sequence goes on from NW_014569624.1 coordinate 36,586, forward strand.
AGTGAGATAGAAAGAGAGAAGAAAAATAACTATTTCAGGATCATCAAAATATTGTAAAGTAAGTTGAATGGGAGTTTAGTATGGTGATGAAGAGATTGAAGATAAGTGAAAGATAGGTGGAAGATAGGTGGGAGGTGAAATGTAAAAAAGAACGATGCGAAAAAGAGAAAGATGGCGGATGGATTAGGTGGGGGGAAGGAAAGAGGAATTTTGCGATCGAGTCAAAGCTCTTTTCCATGCAAAGGACCGGCAATGAAGTAGAGCGAGTAATCGAACGGGAAAGCTTCGGAAGTTTATTTTATTTTTTGCATACCCGTGAAATCTTATACTATTATTCGGAATTGTTTTTCTAACTTTTCCATCGACTGCTATTAAAAATATACCGAAAATTGAAAAGATAAAAACTTTTACTCAAGTCTTGTGGTTCGAAGCACGTCCATTGAGCTTTTCAAAAGATACCTCTACAATTTGTATTTGTTCATATTTTTAATTACTTGTTTCTTATTAAAAGGATTGGATAACACCCTAATCGATACAATTATTGAAAGCTAGTTTACAAATTTTACCGATTTTATTTACATCGATTCCTGTTTCTTTTGGTCCTTTTAATACAGTTACTTATATATATATATATACATATGTATATACTGTACAGAATATTGCAGTGTTCATGCAATTTGAATAAATTGGATCGCAAACAGCAGAGAAATGGTTTTAGTATGAGATACTACTTATTCTTCCTGAGAGGATATTTTGGACAATGATAGGAGAAATTTCAAATGCAACAACTTTCAACTACACGTTATCAGAGAATACTGATGATATTATTTCCTAGTATTAGCATATGCACGCTCTCAACGAAACTTTGACGTTCTTCCATACGACACAATAGGGTATATTCCATCACCTTTAACGATCTCTAATGTTCCTTTCTCTGACTGTCGTTCTCTCTCTCTCTCTCTTTTCCTCTACAGGATAGTGGTGATCATCAGTTGGCCGCAGTTCTACCCTCATAGAGTTTCATGACGAAATTCTCGAGTGCGCAGACGTTGGCCATGCATGCAGTGGAATCTATTGGGGAGATTAAAGTTCGCATTTTGTCTCCGTCTCTCTTTATCTCTGTTTACTTCTATCTGTCTCTTTCTCTCTTTCCTGCGTAAAGTAGCCTCTACTACTGCTTCTCCCACAGCCATGGCTTCCAGCAATGAGATTAAATAATTTAGAAAGTCGATTGAAAATCCTACAAGCATAAAGTTAGACCTAATGAATTTTAATGCGTTTAAACGAAGAAAATGAACGTTATTTAAACAGCTCTGCACGATGATAGTCTTTCGTCAATAAGTTATTCATTCAGCGAGGAATAATAACTTATATTTTTATAAGGGAATTCATTATATATTTTATTTTTTTTCGAATATTAAATTTTATAAAAGTTAGACGATAAAAGAATACGATTATTCGATCTATGTTTTATGAAACTTTATAAACAGTGTGGATACAATTTTGAAAATTCTTTTGGAATTTTTTAAGGAAAGAAAGGAGAAAAAAAATTGAAAACATTTAGAAAAAGAGAGAATCTTGAAGAAATAAAAAAGTTTTCTCGTCCGCCGTTCCTGTATATGATTATTATACATAGTGTTGGTTCTAGCAAATAACAAAGGTTCCCACAAAAAATAAAACTATACAACAGTGGAAATATAGTAAAAGAACATATCTTCCTTTTTCAATAACAACGAAATTTAATGATAAAGTTAGCAACAAAATTATTCGATAAAAGTTGCTTGAGATTTCCTGATACGGTAGATAATGATTTAGAAAGATATCTTTTTTTGAATAGTAATTTGAAAATTGAAGATAAACAAGCAAATACATCCGATAAATTTAGCTGCTCTTAAACGACTGTCAATAAATTTGTTTAACATTAGACGTAAAATTGATTACAATGGTTGCAGAAGAAAATAGAGACCGATTAAGGAAGAATAAGAAGATTATTACTTCTCACCGTTATAGTTCAACTACATATACATCTACGCTGTATATTGCGAAGCTTTGCTAAATACAGCTTTCTCTGTTGTATTTATAAAAGAGTTAATAAATGTCGGAGTTAAAGTAAGAAAGTTTACGGACTCGCCAAATGAAAGTTATTAGCCACAAGTTAGTATACCGTACTAAACATGCGCCTCACAATGCAAACTCCTTGTAAGTATGTTCAGACTGTTCTCTTTCTCTCTCTTCCACCAGATACACATTGACTGTTCCCTTCGTGTCGGTTAACTGTTTACCAGGGGGGTGCGAGTTAAAGGAATCAATCTTCTTTCTTTTCTTTCTATAATGTAAAATCTTATAGTTAAAGTACGTCGATAAATTCAAGGATAACACATATTATGACGTCTTACTATTTTCAAGGTATTCTTTTCTGCAAATAGAAGTTAAACTATAAATATCTATTGAATAATAATATCAATGTGATAAGCAATCAAACAATCATGTAACTGGACAATTGTTATACGTCAGTTTACAATAAAAAATCAATGCAATGAAGACTATTTGGGAATTCTCAAGATATAGAAAAGTAGGGAACAAGAGAATTTATTCAAAAGTTATAACTTTCAAATGAAAATCATTAAACATTATTAAATGTTAACATCAACCTCGTCATTTCTATATTACGATCTATTTCCTTCGTCTTGGTATTTCTAAATCTCCGATTCTTCTCTCTCGAAATAAAAGAAATCAACTTTCTTGCTACCTCGTAAATAAGCAAAGTCTCCATTGATCGAGGCTTGTATACGAACCGAAGAAACGCGATAACATGATCGATTCTACAGTGTCGAGCTGCTTGTTTGCTGGGGATAGATTCACGTTAAGAAAAGAAATGTCACTGTTCTTGTTGTCGTTTATCTGCTGGTAACCCGTAGATTTGTACTACTGACTGGACTATTAGTTACCTTATCACTTATGCTATTTATATTCTTATATATACCTATATGCAGGGTATTATATATACAGTGTGGTCGACTGAAGTGTTACATACTTTGAAAGTGAAACTTTTAAGGCGACTGTAACGAAAAAATTTAATGAAATGACATGAAAAGAGAGAGATACAGAGAATAGGATAGAAGTAACAGTTGATCGTCTGTTTAACGAAATTATAGAAGGTTCTTATAATTCAATAAAATTTATTTGAGAAATTTATTGTTATCTAATGTAAACATTTTTCACGTCGATGATTTTAAAGATTTCGATAGAAATAGTTAATAACACCTTACAGTGGCCACCTTATACATCTACACCATCAATATACGTGTTCCGAGTGATAGCGTGTGGCAACCGATATAACCAGCTCTGTTTCTCTACAGTAGTGTAAGGCCAAAGAATTATGTTACCGTGCCAAGGCCTCACCTTGGAACAGCACAGCCATCTATGAATACTGTATGAGATGTTATTACTTTGATTCTCTTCGATCATATCGTCAACTCGTTTTACTGCTTACTAGTATAAGGAGAACCCATTGGCGTAAAGAGTCGATCATCAAACCCCMCCCCCCCCCCCAAAGGGATAATCTTAAAAGATTAGAAAGTGTGTTTTTGAAGTACTATGTGTACTTCGATTAGCATCGTTCTTCGTGTCTTCTTTCAATTATTTCTTTGATTAGATCGTCAAAGTTACCTGGGATATTTCTTCCCCTTTTTGTTTCATTCGATTGTACCATAGTATTATTTCGTGACGGCCTATCGACCTGTTTTAAGGTATACATATAGTATCATATATACATATACGGTTCTTTATAAGTGCCAGAGAAGGAAGAAAAATATGAGATGGTGGAAACGGGGATAAAGATATAAAAGGAGACCAAGATAGGATAAAAATGTAAAACTGTTTGGAATATAAACAGTGGGCCACTAGAATATGAGTTTCGTTCACTCTCTTTCTCCGTGAATACTATTTACCTATGGTAAACTTTTTCTACCATTACTATTGCGATCGTTATTATCATCCACCAACTGTTTATGTAACTCAATGGAAGTTTCTGAACTATTTTCAATATTCTCAGGATATTAATTTTCTAACTTTTATGTTAGATTTTATTCGTATCGATATCGATGGGTCTGAATATTGTAAATGATCTAGGTGTTTTATTTTGGAATAACGAGACCTGTGTTATATCATATATAAAAAAAAAATGTCGAATGAAAAAAATCTGAAGGAATGCATAAGGGCTGATTTAGCCGGACAGGTCGAAAAGGGACGCTCGAAACCAATGGGATATTTCCTCCCCTCCCATAACACCTTTTTTAGGAGTAAATCCTGTTTCCTTCTCCAAAAGGATCCTGAACCACATCCCACATATATAAGAGAGAATATTACAATTATTAAAAAAATATCACAATCATTGGGAGTGTATTATTATTATTATTATTGGAAAGCGTATTATTATTGTTAAAGAATATTTGATATGAGAAAAACGGTTTTTATATTGAGGAGGTTTATCGTTATTGGGAAGCTCTTAATTGGGGTTAATATTCAGCGATTTTCTATATTGCGTGGGAATATTATCGAGCGGTTTTTATTAGGCCAATTATTATTTAGAATCAGAGTAAAATGTAAAAAGTTTTCTTTTGTAGTGTCTTAATAAATAAAAGTTATTTTATTTTCACAATTATATAATTATTTACATAATCAACGAATTTATCTGGTAAAAACAAGTATCGAACGGGTTTTCATGTTGTAAGAGAATGTTATCAAGCACGCTGCTGCTAATGCTGCTATTGTAATTGGGTACTCAAAGTCTAGGGGTTTCGAATACTTGACATTACGATCACCCTATAGTTCATAGACTGTGGAGTGTCTCTGTGATAAGTACGAGAACTCTTATACTCCTTGGGTAACTTTTCTGGGATATTAAACTCTATATCTTTTTGCTGTATCTACATCGACTTCGCTCGCAAAAGAAAAGCTTTTATTGTTTTCTCTTATAGACGAGATCTTCACATTCTACCCACGTCTCTGATATGATAATTTATCGATGGCGCAGCAAAAGATAGACCGATCTTCTATTTTTCCTTTTACGTCACCCGCTCTCTTTAAAACTTCTTGTTATTCGATCGTTAACTCGATCACTGATACGGATATTAATTGGTCGCTAAGCATACGCTTTTTATCGTCGTCGATTCATGTTTTTTACCTTAATATGAACGTTTTATCAAGCGAAAAGATTGGAGAAAAATTGTACGATAATGTTGAGTTTTATACGTAACATTCACAGTGACTCGTTTTAATATTTAGAAACCGTAGCTTTTTTTAAATATGATTACACAGTACATTTATTTAAAGTGGAGTATTTTTATTACCAAATAGCATACTTTTATGAGATATCAAAAACATAGGTTTTATTTATTTAATTAACATAATTATCTATATAGCATAACAAAAGTAAAACAATGCTTACTTTCAGTGTCACAAGAACATTCGAAAATGCTTTATCTTTTGTTGCTTATTTGCTCTAAAAAATTAGGTTATTTGCTCAGAAATTTTATTTTCAAATATAGTCGTGTTAAAACACTCAATCGAAGATCATAAATCAGTTTACATTAAAAATTACAGATGTACATATATACTATATATAAGCGAAAATAAATAGCCATGGTGTTCATTAAAGTGAGTCATTCTATATGGAAATTTTCAATAACCGCATTCAAAATGCTTATCAATTTTTCAGATACGTACGAAGACAGCCGGAGGAAAGGCCAAAGTGGACTTAGTTCATCGCGATAATGAAGTATTTAAAGAAAAAAGGAAGAAACGAAAGCATAGAATAAGAAAATTAAACAAATAAGGGAAGGAAAAGAAAGACAAGTAGAGAATTGTTAGAAGAAATCACCATGAGTCACGATATTTTCAAAAATGTTTTTGCATTGGTAACAATATCGGCAATTATTATGAAATAAACTACGTGAAACTTTTTTGGCAACGAACCACTGAAGCTTATGTAACTCTCACGAGAGAAAACATGATTTCACGATGCGGATTCACCCATAGAAAAAAAGAAATATTCGCAGATTTGGAGAAATGTGTTTACATCAGTGAATAATAAAAACACAACACCAAGCAGTCAGCACTCTTTTCAACAATTAATCGTTAAAAGAAATAAGAGAAAAAATAGAAGTAGAGAAAAAAAAGAATGATAAACGCGTGGAATATTGGCTTAAGGACTTGTGTTGCGTTTATTAAATTTTCATGGTAAACAGAAAGTGACCGTTCGTGTTAATATTGTGTAAAGTGATCGATCTATATGCGCGTTTCACGAATAAATAAAGTGGAAGTAAAGAAACGAAAAAATTCTAAATTTTTTCCTTTAGGGATTGCAGAAGTGTGTCAGGGAAACTAAAGATCCGTCTGTAGTGTTTGGCAATTGATGTAGACACGGAATGTGGAAGTTCCGGTTGGCGTATCGGCAAAGAGACGAGGAATACGTTCGATGGTCGAAGTTAGATGTGCGGTTGAATGCGTCCCTTTGTTCGAACTCGGAAGAGAAGATCGTGTCTCGCGTTTGGCGTACAGTGGATGCTACGTGATACTCGAAAAAAGGGCATACGACAGTACGTCGTGTTGGTTCGCTTTCGTGTAGTTACAGTGACGCGACACGTGTTCGATGTTAAAGTTGAGGTGAAAAAAATTTCACTCGGAAGTCGCGAATTGGTGGTCGCGAGTATTTCAAGATGGCGACTGGTATCATCGTTACATCCGCAGGACGCCGACAACGTTGGCGTCATTTACTGGTCCGCGCGCATCTCTTTGCCGCCATTTTGTGGCTCGACGCCATCTTGACGTGCAGTGGGCAGAAACCGATCAACCTCGGTGGTGTTAAGAAACGTGATGTCTACATTGCCGGTTTTTTTCCATACGGGAATCACGTACCGGAATGTCACCTGGGCCGTGGTGTCATGCCTTCTGTCAAACTCGCCGTCGATCACATCAACGAAAATCAAACAGTTTTAAGAAATTATCGGCTACATATGTGGTGGAACGATACAGAGGTAATGTTTCTTCCCATTTCTTTTTAAGTTTTTCTATTGACGACATTGTTTATTAACTATTTCATTTCTTTCTTTCTTATTCTTTTTTAGTTTTTTAAATTATTCTCTTGATTTTCAAATTGGGATTAAAATGTCCCACATGACTTAGTGTTAATGTGTTTAATTACAACTCAAACATTCCGCTAGCGTACTTATTATTTCAACGTTTCGCTTAAGCGCATAGCGATGTTTGATGTTTAGTCAGCGATATTATTCATTCGGGTCATCGTGGGTTATTGACCTCGGAATACTCTGACCCATAACGTAAAACGCATTATTGTAACACCGCCGTAAACTATATTGATCGGTTAATTGCTCGAAAAAACAGGCATATTCATAATTTGAAGAACGCAGCATCGCTTCCTTTCGCTTGTTAACTCTGTGCGAAAATCGATACTACCTAGGCCGCGAGAGAATAAGAGATTTTAAATAACGTGTTCTGATTGTTCCGAGTTTTCTTGTCATCAAAGGAATATCCCTAGCGAATTATCTTTAAAAGTACTAAGAAAAATCGTTTGCATAAAGTGAATGACGCCTCTCTGATGGTATATATCATTCTTGTCATCAATTTTTTCTTCTGTTTTACTTTTTTCTCGGGATTTTTTTTTTCTTTCTTTCTTTCACAACTCGCCTCATTAATTCAGGTCTATATTGAAGTAGATAGCGCTGCAAGCATTTCCTGGAAGAAAAGAACTTGCGTTAATAATAACTTATTAGAGAAACTATTCTAGGAGGTGTAATTCTCTTCCATTAGTCTTTTAGAATAAGAAAGGGAATATATAACCTAGGCACTTCGGCGAAAACTTTAGCAAGAGAATCGTGACTCTAATTTCGACACCGACGAGAGAACGATCATAATTATTATAGTAATATAAAGAGAAAGACCACTATCATCATTTACACATAGTATAACGATCAATGAATCGTAACGGCGCTTGCTACTGCTTTATTGTCTCAATTGTATGAGTTGTAACTGAAGTACGCGTTGTATATAGGTCTCGTGTTCAGTCCACCGAAAGATACGCAATATCCTGGCACCGGACGGTGCTTTATATTCACGAACAATTATATCATTCGGTACCATGCCAACGCGGTTTCGAAATACCAGTAAGTTTTCCGTGTCTCGATCGACGAATTTTTTAAGGGAACGATTAAGCTAAACATATCTCTACTTAAGCTTTAGCTTGATTTTAAATTTTGAGTGATCAATCAATTTTTTTAAATTAAATGAATATTTTGAAGAATGTGTGGCTCTAAATTTGATTCTTATTTAACAGAAATGTGTTACAAAATAGATCCTGATTTTTAATTAATTAAAATATTTTATAAATTCAACACGTTATATTAAATACCATTTATCTACTAATTTTTCGAAACTATATATAATTATTATAATTTCGATTGTACAATGTACAAGGAATGCCATATTCTATATACGAATGCATCGATTCTTTTTTTTCTCGGTGTAATATAAATATAATTTTGACTGTTGTATTATCAAACTTAAATATGATAGAAAGTTCCAAGTTTAAATTCACACAAATACGATTTACATTCCAAGCTATTAAGGATTGATACACAAATGATTAATTTTTATTACAATTAATGAATAGAACTTTGTGAATCTATGGTAAGCAAATATTATACGTTCAAGATAGATCTCTCTTCTCTAGTACAAACATGGGATAGCAATTATCAATATTTGCATATTCAGAGAATGCGTTATTCCTATTGGTAAAAGGCACTGTAACGTGAGAATACGTATCCTTATAATATTATTGGTTTGTCTCTCTATTATGTGGCATATTAAAGCAAATTTTTATTGTATGACTGGTCAATATCTTCGAGGTACTTCAAAAAAACTTTTAAACATCCGACAGAAAAAGAATTTGTTCTCATTGATAATGAGTTTGTATCTAAGATGATTCGGTAAATGTTAAAAGCGAGCATGACCTTGTCTGAAAAGAAGAAAGAATGAAAGGAACAGAGAGGAAAGGGTAAGCTTCGATCGGTGTCTAATTATTTTTGCAAATGTAACAGAGTCAGTTTCGTGGTGATATCGTCGATAGTGACATTCACGTTGAGGGTTGAGGCTAAAGGAAAATGATGGTCGTTGATTTTTGCGGTTGGTAGACCGTTATATAGCGAGTTTACTCGGCAGATCGATATTGTACAGCCACTGAGTCAAGGTGAGCTTTTTCTCTCTCTTTCTCTCTCTTTCTTTCTCTCTATCTATCTATAACTCTATTTCTCTCCCTCTTTTTCGCTTTAAGTCTTAAGCTTTGAGTTTCAAGTATAACCAAGAAAGTAAGCCATCGTGAAATGGATAAGCAAGAAGAAGAGAAAGTATTAACGGCACGGTAGCCAGTGGTGTTCGGGTTGACCGTCAGAACAGCACGTAGAACCGCGTGTGCTTACATAGACTCTTTGTATAATTTAATGCCAAGGATGCCCTGGACGATGGAGACGGCAATATACTCCGTGACATTATTATTGGTCGACGGTTGTTCGCCGGTGCGGCTTGTGATTATCCATGGATCGATTAAATCGAGCGTGACCCTGTCCTCTTACCCTCCATATGATGCCTACTTAACGTCGTACATACATTTTTCTATGCGATCTTGAATAAGGTTTTACTTGTAATAGATATGCTCATCAGTTTATTTCTATCTTTATCTTTGTTTAATCATTATCATATATCATGTATAATATATTATACATTTATAAGCGCGCGTTTTATAAAATAAACCATAAAAATATTTTAACGATTATTTTTGTAATACTGCGTGCTCATCATTATTAAACGAAAGTTTTTTTTTTTGTAAATCTTTTTATAATTGGAATAAGCTGCAAAGTTAAAAAGGAAATATTTTTATTACGATCGAAATTTATGAAAATAACGAGTATGGATTAAATTATTACTAATTACATTTTCTCTGTGTATGAACTGGTTTATAATTTATAATTGGAAAATTTATAATTGGGATGCGTTGCGGACATAAGTTTATATGAATTTGTTTAATCCATTTGACCTCAATAATACGTAGTATAAATTTGGTCCCAATCATTTTGAATACTCTATATATGTTAACGTTAAAGCGTGTAATTCAGTGTAATTCAAGAAATGATATGGTAACTCAGACATTTTAAATTGGATTTCATTTCTTTCGTTTTCTTTATTAAACATAAATTCAAGTGTACTCGAGAAATGTTGGTAGAATTTGTGGATAATAATTATTGAGGCAATAGAACACAGTAGGAAAGTAATAATTATCTCTCGAGAGTTTACTTGGTAAACTTTATTTGTTAGTCGTCATGACCGCATTTCTCTCGAAGTAAAACCGCGAGGGATATGTCGCATTTTTCGATCGTTTTTTTACTGAAGTTTCATTTATATATTCATACACGTTTACAAATGTTATTGGAAAAAAATAATAAACATTTGTGGCAATGTATTTGTCAAAATAGGAAATCTTCCCATGGCACATTTAATTTCTAGTATTCTGCTTAATTAAAATAAAAGAACCGAAATGATTCTTAATTAATATTATAATTATATCTTCAAATATATATATATATATATATTATATTAGCCATTTTTGGAATATACTTTTGGTTAACTTTTTACTACAAATACTACATTTTGTGATACGTATAAATTCTTTTTACATAGCCAATACAAAAAAGAAGATAAAATTGTTGACGAATAAAAAAAGATAGACTTATATTTATTTGTCTTGATCGGGATGGATTAAATTGCAGAGATTATGTTAAAATAAGAGAATAAGGGTACAACAAGAAATTTATTTTTATGTTATTCTTCTTTTTTCGTAGACTAAGCAATCCTTTTTATATGCACTATTTACTATTCCCAATTCGATGGACCTCCGAAAATAGTTAAATACAGGGACACAAAATCCATTTCAAACATACAGACATATACAGCAATAGGGAAATGTATTTTTATACTAGGTCAGCAATTCAGAACTCTTCTCTCGCGGTGTTTAGAGGTGGGGTTTAAAAGAATGAAGAAACCTTATGCTTTGGAAAATGGGAAATCGAGAAAAAATTCTCGTAGTTTTTTCTCGTTGGAAATGTTCCCAAATTTTTGGCGCTTATTGATTGGTTGATATAAAGAATTTCGAATGTTGCTTTCTTGCTTCGAAATAACAGAATATTTTTCTCTTAATTTGTTACAAAATGTTAATAGATTTAATGCTCTGTTTTTTCTTCATTTTTCTTTTAAATAAATAAAACATTCAATTATTATTATAAAAAAAAATTGAAAAAAACCGTTTTATAATTATCTTCATTTTAATTTGCAATTATTGCGTATTTACTTTTTCTGTTATTTCGAATAATAATTGTACAATAATATTGGAAATACATGAGATTAAAACCAGCTAACTCTATCTTTTTTCTGTATTATTTGATATCGTGAGAAAATAACATATTGTGCATATTAATTTTTTACAACTACTCTATGTTTTTTTTTTCCTTTTTCATCTTCCATTTAGTCGCGATGATAAATATCCACGACTGACATAATAACCAATAGATTTTATCTCTCATAATCAACATGTGATCGACAGATCGCAACATCTCTCTTTTTCATACTCTATTTAATATTTATTTTCATGTTTCTTAATGCTGATTTTTATGTATATTGCTGTTTATCGATTCTTAATTTTTCGAATTAATTTAATTTCTTTTATTTATTTACAATGTCAATCACATATTTTGATAATCTTTTTATTTAAAATATATCTGTGTGTAGATTAGTAAAAGTTAATCAGTAGATGCATTTGTAAAAAAATAAGATTTCAGAAAAGTTCATTAGAAACAGTGGTCGTAAGTGGTCGTCAGTTTTGTTTTAGATTTTATTTTCTCTAGAGAACATAAATATTAACTATATACGCATATGTTAGTGATCATATCTCTTTTATGATACTTGCTATAAAATGAGAAAAAAAACAGGGGGAGCTTTTATATGGGCAATTAGGTAATCTCATGATGTCGTGTTTTTATCCACATTGACACGATCTCAGAAGAGTTTTTTAATGGCCATCGCGAATGTGTCATTTGGATTAAAAAAATAGACATAGAAAGTAAGAGAGAGAGAGAGAGAGAATATGCTTGTCGTAGTCGATCGATGACGTGCCTCTTTGCTAAGTTTACAATAGAAAAGAAAAAAGAAATCAATAGGCCAATGTCGTACCGCATAATCAACTTTTATGCAAAGTAAAAGAGAAAAAGAAGATTCTTGTTTGTTATTATTATTAATGTCAAGTGTAAAATTTATCATTTTCGTAATCCATTTTATTCTTACAGATAGATTATAAATTAAAAATATTGAAAGAAAGAAGAGAAAGAAATAAAACGGCCAGAAATGTACGAAGTTTAAACGCTTTATATCAGAAAAAGAAAAGAAAGAAGGTAAGAGAAATAGACAACAGTGTAATATATTATTGCCGGTTTCTTTCACAATAAAAAGATTATAAATAACGATTTCACAACGGGTGAACATTATCAGAGATATATTAAATGTAGCCCACATTAAATTAGGTTCTATATTTCATTGCACCATAATTTATACGATAAAGGAGAACATTAGTTTAAATTTTGGTATCAAGAACATAGAAAACAAATAGGGAAGGAGGAAGAACATAGAACAAGATGCCCTGAAAAGAGATCTTTTTATGGTGTAGATATACATCGTCCGGTTTAGTATAGTCTATAAATTTTAACAAAGAAAAAAGAAAAAGAAAAAGAAAGAATGGGGTAAAATACGAATTATTCTTAATATAAATACATTGAGACGATTCTCTAAAAATCCCACGCTTTCCTTTTTCTATTTTTTCTTTTCTTTTCTTTTGCCTTTAAAGTAATTACATGATTTATTTTCAGCGATACTTATTTTATTACCTAATGGCTTCTCTAATAGCGTTATATAAGTTTAAGAACATTTTTTTCTCGTTCCTTCACTTTGCAATTATGTTACTATACATCAAATTAACCTAACGTTTATACAGTTTCTTATTACTTGGACTACAGAACATGAGAATATAAACGAAACTACCTTTATCTTCTTTAACTTCTCATCGGCCATTTTGTGGCTGACATTATCCTAATTAGATTCATCTAATTGAAGTGAGAATACTACTCATAATACTTCCTTTTAGAAGCGTGAAAACTACTTACACCCTTAATGGATTAGGCGCGAGATCTCATTGTTTTAAAACGTCTTTTTGGCGTCTTTGCCATTTCAGAATTTCTCTCTCTCTCTCTCTCTCTGTCTGTCTGTCTGTCTGTCTTTCTCTCTCTCTCTCTCTCTCTCTCTCTCTCTCTTTCTCTTTCTCTGTATGCCAGTCTCCTATTTAATTAAATTTATGTTCAAAGTAAATGTTCTGCTAGTAACAATGTACCATTTGAAATTAGCGCACATGTGTTTCTGCAATCTATTAACTTCGCTTGCATCAAGTAATACGATTACAATTACAATTACAATGCTGAAGCGTAGTTGAAACGATTGAACACAATCATAGTATAACGACTAAATCGTATTTCGATTGCTGCTGAAAGGACATTACGTTTTGAATGGTCATCGAACAACGACCGCACATTTTATTCTTTGCGGAGCTGTTGAAAACGCTGACATTTCTCTCTTTTTTTCTATCTTTCTTTTTCTATCTCTTCCTTTTTATCTACCTTTCTATCTTTCTATCTTTTTTCTATCTCGCTCTATCTTTTTATCTTTCTCTTTTGTTTTCTTTCTCTTTCTCTTTCTTATCTGAAAGACGAAAAAATGCATGCGTAGATCAGGCGGTCGAATGCAATAAAAATTTTATATCCACTTTGAAACTCTTAAAAGAGAAGTTTAAGATAACTCAAGTTTTTGTAAAATGACGGAGTCGCTTCAAATTAGACTTCGTAGTAGCAATCTTCTTCAAACGGCAATATTTAGTTCCTGTCTGATTAGCCATCTTGATATATAGTCTTATTTAAGGATCAATGTTTTGGAGAAAATGATGTTACATAATTAGTTGTTAAATATTTGCATCTAGGATGTATAAGGTATGAAATTATTTGGAATTTGACGAATAATTGCTACTGAACAAACATCTTATTTTCGTACAAATATTTGAACAGTTACTGGTATAATAAGAATCAATTTTTTAACTCAAGGATCATATTGGAAAACGTTATAATCCATAGAATTTCGATCGTAACCATTTATTAAATACTGATTTTATTATTTCAAAAGAGAATTACAAAGTAACTTGAAAAACCTTCCGTACTACGATATTTTATTCGTATTCTCGTAAATATAATATTTTCAAGGGATGTAAAAACGACAAACACATCTATTATACAAAATATTAGGTTGGTGCATATGAAATGTCGGATTTTCTTTACATGTGAACGTTTGTTTCTCTGTTTTCATTATTCTTTTGTTTTCGGCATTACTTCGTTTATACTCGTACTGACTGTCCATTGCCAGAGTCACACATTTCAATAAAGCAGATTTTTTTCAAAAGTTTTCAATTTTGGAATGTTTTTAAAATTTCCTAAGGATATGAAGGTAATTTTTTTATGAGTATAAACTTTGTAATAATGCTACAAAAGCTACACGCAATATAAACCAAGCGTTTGAGGAAAATACTTTTAACGATCAAAAAGTGCAACGTTGGTTGGAAAAATTTCAGTTAAACCTTTATGTTAAAGGTCTTACCTCGTTGAAAAAAACTAATTCCTGTACGATCATTAAAATTAAGCAACGATAAGCACGATCAGTATTCGGATAGGTGACTGCTCGGAAACATCATTTACTATTGACTCCAGAGAGATGATAAGACGGTTTCTATGGAAAGGTGAGGGGGCTGTTTTTAGAAGGTATTGTAGAAAATTTCTTCAAACGTATAAAAAAGAGAAGAATAACGACATAACATATCTACGTAAATATGTATATAGTATAATATACATGTTTCAGTATACACACACAAACGTAAAAACAACAAGTGTGGCAGCTTTACTATCGCAGAAATATTTGATATTTATTTCTCCATACTTCTATATACTTCTCTATACTGGAAAGGCTATTTTTTATGACGGTTTACGTGATACAGGATTTGCAGAGTGACCCAGATTCCTAAGGTAGGTCAAACTTATTGAAAATATGTTTCCCTACGAATCTATCTAACTGCCGTAGAATCATGCTCCTACCTTTCCTCGTAATTTTTATAGAAAGTTAGATAAAGACAGCAGAATTCAATTTGGCGTGTGATACATATTTTTATAGTTTATTTTAACGTTCTTTTTCGATAGACATTTTTTTGAACAGGAAAACCAAATGTCACATAAAATGAGAGCTTTTTTTATGTTTCGTTTTTTTTTTTCAGAAGATATTTGAATTACGACTAGTTGGACGAATTGTGCTTTATCATTTGTCTCCTGTTGTCTCTTTTTTTTTTCTTCCATGTGCTTCTTTCTAACTCTTTGTAAGTACCATTCATACTGATACATATATATCTATCTACCTAGTCATATATTATAAAGTGTATCGGATGTTTTCTTTTAAACAGTATTCGTTGCTTTTAGTGATATAGAAGATACAAGTATACATCGGAAGCAATGCCGTACGATTTTGCTTTTCGCTAAAAGTTCGAGAAGATCCGTTTGAGATGGCTTCGTAGAAGAATCCCTTTGTACGAAAGGCGAACTCCGATGATTTATCAAACATAAAAGAGCGTGAAACTTGTATACATGATTCGGATATTTCTATCGAACACAACTGTTTGTAGATATGTGTGTATGTTTTGAGCATGGGAATGCTATACTATGCAATGTATAATAATCGTTTCATATACTCTCGGCTCTTTTGAACATTAAAGCCTACATTCTTTTCAATACACATATACGCGCACGCACACACAGTTACCACATGTTTCAATGCTTCCCTACTTTCTCTTTTGCATTTGATTTTTCTGTGCTTTCGTGTGAAAATGTTTTAGAATATTCGAAGTGGTGACAATAAATGTCATTATTATTTTTTCAATCGAATTTGCTGTACTCGATATCGCACCAATATTTTCTCATCTTATCAAGTTTCCCTTCCGCCCTTTTCTCTTTTTTTTTTTTTATGCATAACATCTGAGAGCACATTTATTATGTCAATCTTTTCATCTAATTTAAGTTATCGTTTTACTTTATTAAGCTATTACTATGTTTTATTGTCTTTTTTTATCTGTTGTTTTAAACATTATAATAAACGTACAGAATATTTTTGTTCAAACTTGTAATTAAATACGGTTTTCTATAACACGAATTCAAACAACGTATAAAATATTAACGGAGTTATACGGGAGTTCGTAGGATTAGATTTATTGAAGTACGAAATATATGAAAACAAAAATGAATAATAAGTTTCACTAATTATTGCAATTCTGGCTATGATGCATACAACTCATTATAATCTCCTCAAAACTATTTTAAAATACTCTCTAATATACATAACTAGACATCCTGTCTATAATTACACACGACTTAATATACTTTCTTGTTGTTCATTCATCTCACATTGCTCACTCAACTCATTCACCGATACACACACTTACAATCAGGCTAGCAGCAAACATTCACTTACAATAATCTTAATCGATATCGCACCGAAATATAAACTTAATAAGTCTAAAAAATCTTGTCAAAAAGTGACAAACGGTATGATATACTGTTTGTTTCAATTTATATTGAAAACTGTCAAAGTAGCACGATAGTCATCTTTTAATATATGTCGATAGCTTCGAGCATACCGTCAATCGTGTAACACGGCCCAGTTTTCTAACACTTTTCGACATAAAATGTGAACAGCGCAATCGTGCTGCTTGACACTCAGACGATGATTCAATTTCTTCATTTTCTTCATTGTCAATTAAAAAATATAAAGAAACCAGATAATTTACTCATCTACTACACACACACAACGAAGCATTTAATCTTCGTCGAAATATAATCAAACAAAATGTTTCAAAAATCATCGGATATCATGTTTCTTTTTTATACACTCAATGAAGCGACACGCATGCGCACCTGCGTTCTCTTCCAGTTGGAAAGCTGTAAACTAGCACGAACTAGATACGATATCTACTTTTAAGATTTCTGCAAATAGTACTTGAATCGAAAGAAAGAAAAAAAAAGAAAAAAAAGAGAGAAAATAAATAATGGAAAGAAAGGGATGGATAGAAATAGAAAGAGAAAGAGAAATAAGATAAAGAATAGGAACAACGAGGCCGTTCTAAGTTGGAACTTCGACTATCAATCTCTCTATCTCCTTGTATCTATAGCAGCCCCTTGAATGCCCCTTGTGTAGCAAGGGTGAGATGTTTGCGATGGAATTTGAAAGTTCAACCCTGCCGAGGGTTTTTGGTCCTTTCGAGGCACTCAGCCACTTCACCCTTCACTGTTATATGGCGCTTTAACTCCACTCGTCCATCGACCCTCCTCTTTTACCTACTTCAACCTCTCCTTCAACCCCTTCTTTCCCATTTCTCTTTCTCTCTTTTTTACTCTTTCCATTCTTTTTTATCCTATCTTTTCCTCTCTCTTCCTTCATTTTTCTAACGTCAACGTACTTGCCCCTTGGCATTGGTTAGATTTAAACCAACGATCGAATAGAGCTTCTTCTCCCACGTTAGTTCCAACTCTTTCAGTAGCAGTAGCGGTCTGCTTTCATGATTTTCTGTTTCGCGTTTATCTCTTAGCCGAGTCGTACCACAAAATAGAGTTTCTCTGTGTATATGAGGAAGAAAAGGAAAGAGAAATTGGAAACATCGACAAAGGGAAATTGATCAATAGAGGTATTTGTTTTTTTGTTTTGTTTTTCGGATTTTTCTAATGCCCTGATTTACGGAAGAAAATCGAAAAGTTGTTCTTATTTTAAGTTTTTAATTTTTACAATTTTTTTCGGCAGAAGGTTTACTGTTAAATAATCATTCATTATTTATATTTCTTCATATATTATTAATAAGGAATAATGTCTTAAATTAATATTCTTGTTCTTATTATCGCGTAACATTCTTTCCTTAACATTTTTCTATTACCTTTATTCTATTACCTTATTATAAAACTTTGCATAAATTCTATTAAGTTTTTCTCTTTTTCCTCTCTTCTTTAATCCTATATTATTATTATTATTTCCATGAAATAATATTTTAAATGATAATTCCTTAAAATATCAATCAATTTAATTGTAATAATAATAATAGCAAATTTGAATCATGTCATTCTGCATGATACGCAAAATTTTGTTCTCGTACATGAGAGAGAAAGAGAAATGAAAAGTGTCAAGCGTGGACAATGAGGGAGATTATTATGTAAATTTGTGTCAGTTCGGGGGTTAGAATATTCGAAAATTTCAATGCACCTGTTCATAGAATCGTCTGTTTCTCTTTCTCACCTACTCACTCAATCATTCTCTTTATCGTTTATTCTCTATCGTGTAACGAGAAATTTTGAAAATTGTCCCAACAAATTTTCTCTTTTACCTTTCTTCTCTTATCTTCTCATACGTATACGTATTATCGTAGAACGTGTTAATTAATTATCTTACCTGTCATTTGACAACGATTATGCATCGTAAATTACATTTCTACTCGAATGCATTTTTTATTTCTCCTTTTAGTTAAAAATAATTGGGTTAATTTACATACATGTTTAATCAATTGCTCTCACAAAATTATATAAAATATCTTTCTTCCGATTATATCTTCATCATATTTTTGGTAGAAAGAGAGAGAGAGAGATCAAAAAATAAAAATAAAAATGAAAACGATAGAAGCCGATTGGTCTTTTGGTGACGCGTGGTAATTAACTGTATTTCATTTTTAATTGTCAACAAGGCGATCTCTTTTTCTCTTCATTTTACCTTCCTCCCACTTTCTTCTTCTCTTCATCACAGTACTCTATTCTTCTCTTTCTCTCTCTCTCTCTCTCCTTCTATTTTATTTTTTTTTTTTTGTATAAGCTTTTTCTCTCGACGTTTTTACTCGGCTTTCCCCATCGAAGTCGAGCTGATACAGTAGCTGTTGTTGATGTGGGCTGGTAGAATAGTGGTAGTAGTGGTACTTGAATTTAAAGGGTCGATCTTCTTCGTTGCCGTCTCTCTTTTCTTCCCCAAACAATTTCTATTTATCCCCTCCAACTTCGCCTTCGTATACTGATCGTCGAAAGTATTGAGGTAAAAAGGAAGATAGAAAGAGAGTGGGTGCTATCTTCGCTTTTAGAAGAGTTTCTCATCCCCAATATATCCTTTTGTTCTGAATGTAATGATCGGGAATGGATCTCTGATGGATCGGATTGTAAACGCGAATAATGTTCCGCAAAAACAAATAATTCAATGCAATTTAATTGTAGCTTATTAATAAATTCAATATACAATAATAAGAATAAATATATAAATTGTTTTTACAAATTTCAAATGGTTAATAATATAATTTTACATTGTTCTTATGATAATAAGAAATTAATAAAAATAACGTTAATGATGAATATAATAATAATGGTCATTTAAATAAATTATAGTATGAAGAGAAATTAATGTATTTAGTAGGTAAGAAAATGCATTAATAATATGACAGGAATGAGCGAGATAGGGATGTGTAAAAAACCTGAACACAGTATAAAGATTTTAATTTCTAATCAATATATTATATTTATTTTAAATGAATAAATATATTTTTGAATTTGTAATTTTTATTATTTTGTGATACTTATATATTATTAATATTTATATAAAATTTAATTTTAATATTTTAAAATAAAGATTACCTAGCGTGTGTGTGTGTGTATGTAAAATTGTAATAAAATATGATAGAAAAAAAGAAGAAAATGTCGAAATTCTAAACGATATTAGCTTATGTTACTCATGACAATGATAGGTGGTTTTGATATTCCCATGAATAAGAAAAATATCAGAGGGGGAAAAAAATAAGAGAAGAAAAGATCAGAGTGCCGTGCCACGTGCCCTCAGCTCCAGGGCATATAAGGGTAACTTTTTAAAATGCAGTTAATTCTATCAATCGATAAACGATTTTCTCCTGACCCAGATTTTGGCGATTCCGGAATGACGTCACATTTCTATATCGTGTTTGCCTGTGTATGTACGTATATGAATATCGTTCGGCGTCGTGCCCAGGTAATTTATTCTTGTCTAATACTAACGGCGAATACTACGAGTCGCGCGATGAATATGTAAAGAATGTTGCTCTTTCGGGAAAGGGATTTTTATATCCTTGTTCAGAAGCGATATATTTTTCATTCGATCGTGAAAAATTCGCATTTTTATCTTTTCTACCGTGGTGGTAGTAAATATCAAGTATTGTTGACAAAAATACAGAGATGGATAGATATATATATATGCTTATAACAATATTGAATAATAAGAAATAAGATTTGAAGATACTAAGAAATGCAGATCTCTCTTTTTCTCTCTTTAGTAATTTAAAAATCTAGATAAATTCAGATATATGTAGAAATGAGATAGTCGAACATAGGGATAATGACGGAAACTGAAAGATAAATAGAAAGAAAGATGGCAAATTTTATTCTTTGTCGAAATAATTAAACAGAGTGAATTAATGTAAATAATGTATATATACGTACACTTGCATTCGCAACACATTATGTAACTGGGAAAACGAAAATTTCATGACCTCTCTTTCTCATTCTCGTTTAATTATCATCAATACAGTTATTCATCGATTTACATAAATCAAGTCTCTCAGGAGGGAAGAATCGGGGTGTAAAGGGTTGGGATGGTCTAGATGCTCTAAAGCATTGGCACCGAGCATCGAGTAAAGCAAATATTTTCGATCAACGATCCGAGCGGCCTATAACTATGCAAATATGTGTTAAATTCCGTTCGAATCAAATTATCAGCTTAGTACGCGACATGTGAAATATAGTCAAACTCTACTCGGGTATATTGCAATTTCTCTCTCTCTCTCTTTCTGTTTCCATATCTCTTTTTCATTACCTCTTTCTCTCTTTCTCTCTCTCTCTCTCTTGCTCGTTCATTCGTACCAGAGGAAAGTAGATCAATATATTTTTATAATCGTGTGCTTCTGATGCATGAACGATCATTTATTGCTTGGATATCATTACGAAACCTTTTAGTTAATCTCGCATAAAGCTTGTGAACATTTTAGGAACGCGCTTAACGATTGACGAGTAAAAAATTGTCTTGACGAGTAAATTTAATTCCATGTCATTTCATGTCAAATCGTAGGGGTATGTTTAAAAAATAATAAATAGAAAGGATAACGAATGAAAAAAGTAATCGTAAATGTAGAAAACTAAAATGTCATTTAATTAAGCGTTTGATGAATAACTTTAAGATCTATAAGATTTAATATTATTCATTGAACTTCTGTGATCGAATGTTAATCAGAATAAATAGATATTTACGTAATAAACAAAAATCTGCGGATTCTTTATTTTCAATCTATATCATCAAAGATATAATTTTTAAAATTATTGGCTTGCAGATTAAAAAATGAACTATTAATTTTTCCACATTAGTCGACCACAATTTGTTAGGGCAGGTCCGACAAAACCTAATTGACTTACTGAAACTTTTTATACATTGATGACATATAATTTCTAAAAAGTATAATGATTTTTAGAGGAAAAGGAAGAAGGAAGCATCTTAATTGTCTATCATTTTCGAAATTCAATATAATGTAACTTATTCGTCGAGTTAGAACACTTCTGAAGCTTTCAGAGTTTGAAGAGTTGCTGTTACTGTTACAGAAAGATAGATAAGGATAGATAGACAGAACCAGCAAACAACCGTGGGTAGAAAGGAGAAAGATAGAGAGAAAAAAGAGAGTAAGAAAGAATATATGAAAAGCGTGACAATTTCTCGGTTAAAGTTGATGTCCACTTAACCCGATTCCTTTGTCTACCGAGACCAATGCATCCGTCAAGTTCATCTTCTTTTTTTTGTATTCTTCATTCCTTCTTGCAATTGCACGATTAGACGTTTAAAAAAAAAAAGGGTAAAGATTGTCATGTATATTCTTTCTTCTTTCTATTGTTCGAAGTATTATTTATGTTAGCAGATCTATTATAATTAGACACATTTTGCTATACAAGTGTTTATAGAATTATATTAGGTTTATTGATTAAAAAATATACTCCTAAAGTCACATTAGCTCCAGAGACAGCTACATAAAATTAAATTCGTAATATGGTTTTGGTTCTCTTATATATTTTTTATTTTATTCGCCATGCCGTATTTAACTTTTTTCTTAATCCTTATCAAATTCTTGACTTTTACGCAATATAATATTCATTTGACATTAATTTGACAGTAATTCTTATTAATCTTTATTATCACTTATCATTTCAGGAGACAAATTGCAAGTTCGACACCTTAGTTAATAATTCAACGATTGTGATCGTGATAATAATGATTAATTATTCCTATAGAAAATCATTATCTTTTAAAAAGATCCGAAAAGCTTAGAAATTTCCTCTCATGTATATATAATACAACGTTTTCTCGTTGTTGTATGCGATGATGGTGGTAATAGTAATGGTGCGGGTAGGGTAGTGAGTATATATATGGGAAAGAGGTTACCCTAAGACCTTCTAATGTAGCTCCCGCGCTAAACCGTATTATTCTAACAGGACGAGCGAAAGATTAAGTGAGACGTCGACAAGCGGAATATCTTATAAGTTCTCACACGTTTAATAATTTCATGCTAAATTAACTTTGTGTGATCCCTATCCTTGGTAATAGGTCTTTACTCATTCCAACCTTCACCTTTCTTAACTATTCACTTTCAATTTCTATTTATTTTCGTGAGTCTGTCAAAATTTTGCAAAGAAAAAAAGAAAACATATGAATATATATGTTTACTTGATGTAGATGATGTTCGTGAAAGAATCAAATCGAATCTTGATTTTCTCTTTAATCAATTTTCTATGTGGTTATCGAAGTAAAAATACTTTTTTCACGGACAACTAAATAAGTACGAAATTACTGTTCGCTTTTTTTCTCATTTGCTTCTTTACTTTATTTATTTTTTTCTGTCTACCTTGACTACCGTGCCTTCGGATCTGCGAATCCGAATAATTCGAGTCTCTGCCTTGTGCACTCGATATTTTATTTGCTTTATTTTGACGAAGAGAGCTTGGAGAATGGGAATTTTTCTTATCTAAAGGATGATAAAATCTCTTCCCTGGTTCATGATCCTAGTTCAGATCGATGATCGTGAACCGATTGAATTTGCCTTTAGCTAGAGAGAATCATGACTGTGCTGTTGGTGAAACAGTACAAGGGATGGGAATGATCACGGACTCGGTCTCATCTTCTTCTCTTCGAACTTTAGAGATGTATCTTCGATTGGTCGGATCGAGAATAGAAAGGAATTGCGAAACGAACGAGTCGAGCCGGGCTATACCGTTGACGATGAGATATAGAAAAACGATAATTCTTCGTTGCAAGAAATGAGCGGTGGGCAATCGAATATTGGATATTGGATCAAAGAACTGATATTTAACTGTTCGCTTTCAAACGCTCTCTTACTCTTCTTTCTCACATACAGATAAATACATAGACACACACACAGAGAAGTCCTCTCCCTTCTTGCTCCTCTTCGTCGTTCTCATTTCTAGCTACAGTCGATGTAAATGTAGGTCAACCATTCGATCGAAGTGCTATTACCCTTTCTATGCAAGGATCACAATTTTTGTTGAATTCTATATTTTATTTTCTTTCTTTTTCTTTAAAGTAACTAAATAATCACACACATGAGAGCGTTGGAAATTTTTCATAAAACTTATAAGTGTACGGTAAATTTGAGGATAGTTAAGCATCCCACATTAAAAAATTATATCATATATACGAAAATTATGGGAGAATTATGGAGAAATTTAAAAAAAAATATATTAGGTTTAGATATTAGTTTGGTGTCTTGATATTAAATTATTTATAACTTTAGTTTGAATATAATAAATAATTGCCCATGTTATAACGTTTAAGTATTAACACTTACAATTATAAAACATTTGAGAACAAATCGAAAGAAAAACTATTAGTAAGCTAAATGTGTGGCAAGACTACTATAGGATACAAATATTTCATCCTCGAAAAATTATTATGAAATAAGTAGTCTGTATAAAGAAGAGGATAATTAGAAAAGTTCTAAATTCGTTCCTTATTAAATTTAGTCAATAGTTAATCAATATATTTATCTGCGATTAATCTATATTTTGCATTCGGAATATAGTTAATAAGTATCTATTGTATATTATGTAAAACCGGAAATTAGTTAATAATTCTGTATTCTGCATTCCGTGAAACTGTTAATTAGTTAATAAGTCTGTATTCTGCATTCCGTGAAAATGGTAATCTGTGATAAGTTTGTATTTGAAAATCAGAAAATTTACAATTCAGTTGAAGAATTTTAAATTTCTGCATAACTTTTGCCGAACATTGTTTGGCTATTACTGAGACGGAAACCCATTCTTGCGTAAAAAGTAAGCAACTAGAAATATTTATTTTTAATAAATACTCAGCCTGCTGGTTCGTTGGATTTTTAACCTATTTTCCTATCAGATCTTCTTTTATTCTATCCTATTGATTTATCCTCGTCTCCCTTTCCGTCATCAGCATTAAATTCACGTTCCTTATTCCTCTATAACCTAATTTTTTTCAGACTCGACATAAAAGATTATTTTAGACGAAAGTAACTAACTTTTTTTTACGTAGAATATATTTTTTTTTTTAAAAAGTTATTAATTCTTGTCATTTTATTAGCATGTAATTTAAAAAAAAAAATTTTTCATTGTTATCACTTTAGTGGGCAAAAGAATGTACCTTGAATTTCTTCTTAAGAAAAATATCTTTGTTCACACAAAAATTTCTTCATTAATTATTATCTGTACAAGGAAGATTACGTAAAGTGTTCATAAATAGATTCTCTAGAAAAACAAGAAAGTGAAGAATTAAAAACGCAATATTCTTTGTGTGATGCAACAGAGAGAAAGAAAAGTGGATAATAGATAGGTATATATCAAGTACAGTTTCTATATTTATTAATATTTCTCACTCATGTCTAATTTTATATATGTATATATATCTATTATATCCGTATTAGTATAATTACAATATTCAAACTGAAGTCAAAGTAATCAAATTTAATCCGATGCCGATCCTGATTATTCCGAGCCAATCGGAGTCGACTTGAGTCGGCGACGAGTTTGGATCAATCGGATAATCGAGTTCACCGACTTTGAATACGCGAATCTGTTTTGCCTTATAACAGAAATCCTGTAAATCCCACAGAAACGTGACTTCTAAACATACCTCTTTCATAAAATCCAATTTTAAGAAGTTACTTATAAGACTCCGTTCGTATACTATTTGTAATAGTAATGACCAATTGTTTTCCTCTTATTTTTATAGGATTATTTATTACATTAGTTTTACAAAATACAATTCTATATATTCTAATAATAAACACATTCATAATGATTGAAAGAAAAATAATTCATCTGTTTAATTGTAAGATGCTTTCAAACATATAATATATTATAAATATAACTACAAAAAATGAACACTGTAGATTTAAACGTTTCCTTAAATTAAAATCACAAAAATCACTTTTTATAAAGGGCGTTCTAAATAAAATATCCTTCTCTATGGTAACAATTTTTGAATAGAAAAGAGAAAAGAAGACAATTATTCTTGACTTCTGATTGAAATTACTTGAAAGCTTCAAAGATAATAGCTTTTTCTCTTTCTTTCTTTCATTTCGTTTAAAAATAGAAAGAAAGTGGATTCTTCATTCACTATTTCATTTTACCTAGGTGATTAAAAATGTTAAGAATTAAACGTGCTTTTGTCTTTATAAAAAGAAACATATTAAATAAATTGTATGGATTATAAAGCACTATCATCCATTTTTAATTGAAATAACTTTGTGTGACCGATCTAAGAAGAATAATTCTTTCATTTATTTATATTTTTCTTATCTTCTTTTTGTGTGTCTTTCTATCTTTGTTAATGCAATTCGATACATCTAAGCAGATGAGCAGTTAGTCCGATGAATCTTTGTGCTGGATTAGGGAAACATGTGCACCGTGAAATCAGAGTACAAGCCGGCTGTAAATATTCATAGCACTCTCGAACCGCAATCAGTGAGAAGCAACGTTGCATACCGAAACGACTGCATCATGCATAATCCTGTAAATCGCCGGACGAGCTTCGCGTCATCGAGTGCCTCGGTGCTTAAAAGCGATGACTTACTCGCAATCCCTTCGAAAATTGTGCACAAATCGATCGACAAAGCATTTTGGTAATAAGCGAGTCAGATCGAAAATGTAAACAACGTATATAACGATTATTTCCTTTACGATTGTTCTCTTTTAAGACGATTTCGTTAAATTATTCGTTAAATCATTGTTCCCATGTTATTCATCAATTTGATACTTTTTTGTTCATTGTTTTTCTTCTTAATTTTTTATTCTATCCTATTTGAAGGGTGCATGAATTTTGGTAAAAAAAGACACACTAGTTAATGAAATATATGAAATTTAATATAAATTATGTTTTTTGGTAGAAAAAGATATTCATCACAATTTTAAATATCGAAGAATAATAAAGAAAACTATTGAAAACTTAAAAAATGCCAATTATTAAATTGGCAAAAACATCATATACATTACATTGACTAAATTTAAAATACATTACATTCACTAAATTTAAAATATCTAAACAATAATTGTGTGTCCAAATGAATAATTCTTTTTTTTAAATCAAATGAAACTAAATCTTCACTTCATGTATTTACCGTTCCTTTTTATAATTTTAAGTTATCTTTGTGAAGGAAAAATAATATAAATTTCGTATCGGAAAAATGCAGCATCTTTGTATACTATGAAATCCTCGAGCCATCTTTGTATTTAATCCACTGATTAGAAATGTATATTGGATGAGGTATATCGCATCGATCGGAACAAATGATAATCTGATGAATAAGCCGGAGGCTATAAGACTCATTATAATATCTTTTGTAGCAGAAGCAGTGTGGGGTTTGATGTTGTTATGCAGCGATTTAATGAGACCTTTGATAATATATAGAAGTTTGCGTTCTAATTCTTGACTAAAACGGATCAACTGATATTTATCCTTTCGGTCTAAACCCCGACTACAAACCCATGCAAAAACATGTGAGTCCAAGCACCAACTATAGTCGGCATCTATCTTAACGTTTATTATGGACATCTTTTAGTAAAGTTGTTACAATCGCTTGAGTTCTGTTTAATAGATATTATAAATGCTTATAAAATGTAATTAAAAGAACAACTGTTTCTATTTTAAACATTCTTTTTTTTTTTAGAAATAAGAATACTAAAAAATATTCCTCTTAAACATTATATGTCAAGCAGTAATATGTACTTAGAAAGTAGACCATTTCTAATGGTATATTTTAAATATTCATGGAATTTTTAAACAACAATCAACGTACGATTGTAATATGAAATAGTGTTGTGAATTATCCAAGAAGAAGAGAGAGAGAGAGAGAGAGAGAGAGCAAGAGAGAGAAAGAGAGAAGCAGAAATAATTTACCTCACTGATTATGAATGAGGAACTCGACGTTAGCCCAACTGCTAGCAAAGAGAATTGCTGTTTAAGGTCAGTTACGAAGACAGCTGTTTCTTAGCTGCGGCTAGAAAGCGTTTCTATCATTTCCAGAACATTTAGATTCTAGCTTTCGGAATTCATAAGACAAGACGTTTCAACTCGTATACGCTTTACTTGCTGTAAATGCTTGCAATTCTCTACCTCTTTCTCTCTCTCTCTCTCTTTCCCGTTCTCATTCTAATCTATCTATCTATACCGTTTGCTCTCCATTAAGTACAAGATATTTGCTTCAAGGATCTTGATCCTGACGGCGATATCCATCTTGTTTACTTAGCGTAGAGGTAAAGTACATATGTGTGCTTTTGGAAATTTATGTTAAATCTATGTATATATATAATAGATATAGGATGCTAAATTATTTGCTTTATATATACGCATATATATATATATATATACTATAGTTATTATTTGAAAATAAAGAAATAGTTGCAACAATATAAATAAAAATTTGTGTTAAGGCATGTGTGATGTAATCATTTCTTCTTAATATTATAATACACTTCATGATAGTATAGAATTATAATTTAATAACTTCAAATGTACAACAACTCGTAAGTAGAATGGCCTCTTTTTAATTGTTAATTAAACTTTTGCATTCAATGTAATTGTTCTACTTTTGTGCATTACATCTACTGTTGTGCATTATCATACAAAATTCTGGATAAAAGCTAAAGTTGGTTAAAGTAGCCGCTTATTTTTGAATATTTATTAAATAAAACTTCGATAAACAATTTTAACTCAATTATAGTGCTCTCACTCGTACTAATCATATACTTAGAGATCTTTGAATAAATATTTCTAATACCGCATCAACAAAAAACACGCAGCAATATATTCTCCATTAACAACTACATATTTTGTTATTTTTGTAAATTATTAAAAACGTAATTTATTTGTACTTACTATAGGCGAAGATTCTATATTTATATTTTGAAATCGAACAAATATTAATTGCACTATGCGCGTTTAAAGAGAACGTAATTTTCGGTCACAAGTGTGTTGCACTCAACGCTCATATTTCAACTGATAAGTTACATATCCATAACAAATGATTGATAAAGACGCTACAGGATCCACTAAATATATTTCAAGGGTTAAAAGTTCCCCAAAGAAAAAATATTTTTGTTGCCACGTATTCGGGCGCCGTATCGACTTCAACCCATATAAAAAAGCCTAAATAATAAAAATGTTAGTGATCCAATTCTTCGTAGTACATTCTTAAAAGTACGTAGAATAATATTAATATATGTAAAAATATCGATGTTTCTTAATGTTTTTTAACCATAACGTCATCTTCAAGTTCTACTATTTGACCAGTTATGATATAAATATCTATATATATATACTGTTGGTAAGTTCATTTTTCATAAAGTACAATAAAATAGTATGATAAAAAGAAACATCACTGGAAGGAAATGAAAGATCGAGAAAGCGATCTAAAAAAAACTTCATCACGTTCCCGTGGTCGGGAAGGTAGTTGCGGCGGATTTACTCTAGGACGAAAGTCCGTCCAACTCCTTTCCGTCTCGGAGACATGGTTATCTCGTCGATCGGTCATGAATTCGTTCCACTTTCTGTGGAAACTTCGACGAAGCTTCGTTGGTGGTCTTCAAGTGACATTCTCTAACTTTAAGAAGGAAAACTACGAATGTCACGTACAAACAGCGACATTGGATTGTACTGAAAACAACAACCAATAGCAGGAAAACACCTTGTTTCTTTATTTCACATCCTGTAACAGCAGACATTTTATACAGGAAATGTTTATAAATTTATTCATATGTTAAGTTTTTTTAATTCTTCATCTCTGATATGTTGCTTTAAACTTATTACATAAAATTAAGCCATACAAAATATTGTTCAATCATTAAAAGTATAGATTTAATAATAAGCAAAATTCTATTATATTTTTATCGTATCTTCTTAAATAAAAAAAAAAACAAATCAAGATCGATGTGCTTATCTGCCTTGAATATATATATTTTTCGTAAAATTTACTTATTTTATATTTTATATCTTTATAGATATGTTGGCGTTACTTTGTGAGATCCGTTAATTAGTGGAATGACTAACTAAACTTTGAAATAATTAAACCGACTGGTTTAAATATGAAGTAAAGCAAAATTACGTAATTTAACTATGTAATATATGAATTTACAAGAGGCGAATAATTATGGTATAAAATAGAAATTTAATCTGTAGATTAGATCACATAGAACAGCATATAAGTAATAGAACATTTCTTTTCAAAGTACAGGAAGAAATAATAACGGATAATTAATGGAATTATTGTAGAAAAAAAAAGTAGATCTTAAATACGAGTTCAAATTTCAATCTCATACTTTAACTACTGATTTCTTGTGAATTTATACATATATAATCTTATGTATAACCTAAAACTACTTGTTTTAGTGTATAATACAATTCTTTTTATATGCTTTCCCAAAAACACCTAGTAATTTCGGATAAAACTCATAATTTTTATAATTTAATTGAATTATACAATTTAACGCTGACTATATCTATGGAGTATTATCCAACATGGAATCCTCTGGTAATTTTGAATAAACTGAAGTAATGAAAGCAAGAATTAATTAAAGAAAGTAAAAGGTGTGGTTGAGCGCTAATAAAAATAGGAAAACTTTATTGGCTCGTTAGGGGAAAGTCTTTTGGTATAAAATACCCTTTTTATTTATGAATAGATACAATTAATATGAGTGTCATGGGATTACAATGTTATTTAGGAGTAAACAGAAATATTCATCGTTCAGTATTTTTTGTCTCGATCTCGTCTACAAGGGGTCCTTATGATTCAACAACGGATAGTCCGTTGTTCCTTTCAAAGATGTGATCTCATGATCGCCCCATAAAAGAATAGCATGATCGTTTTCGAAATCGGCCCAGCAGGTGGCTAACTACAACGACGTTAAAAGTATGAGATACGGACGATTACCGTTTCGGAAAATTCTAGAAGAATCTACAGTTGTTTCCGACTATACACTGACATATTATATAAGATATCGAAGTTATGAAAATTAGTAGAATAAACTTGAAAGTAAAATAATACTATTATTTGGAAAGTTAATGTTCTTAGAGAATACGAAGATGAAATAAATTACGTTGTTATCCCAACGTAGAAGTTATCTTATGAAAATGATGAAAAGTATATAATAAACGAGAGAGAGAGATTGAATTATACATACTTTGTACTACTTTCTCGCACTAAACACGTGTGTTCCTCGTCTTCTTCTTCTTCTTTTTGTTAGGATTTCATCTTGTTATATTTTAGCTATATAGTTCTCTTCAAAGCGTTTGTTGCTTCTGCGATTCTGATGTCAAGTTATACTCAACTAGCTAACTACGAATTCACTAGTCTACAAAATGCTATTAAAAACCAAATCTTAGCTTTTGAAATACTTGGAAAATCTGTATGGGATCCTTTAATGATCGTCCTCATTTTCTACTCATTCATTATAACTAATTTTGTATCCTCCATGCATCGTTTTATTTCTCTTCTGACCCACCAGAGGTCTTTGTGAATTTGTACTTTATGAAGAAAATTAACTTCTATTTTTATATAAAAAAAAAAAAAAAAAAGAAAAAACAGGAAATTACATACCATTTTTCTCCTTGCATCCCATTTCTTTCTAAATTGTTGTTCAGAATTTCTTTTTAGTGTAACAACAGAGACAACATTTTAGTCCAGCTTGCCAGCATCGGACTAGCGATAGAAATCGCTAATGAAAACAAAGGGGGTGGAACAGTGCGCTTGTGTATTCGACTTATTTATAGGTAAAGTTCGGCGATAAACTTTCAACGAAAGACAGGAAAAAAAGAGAGAGAGAAAGGGAGAGAGACGGTGTTGTTGATGGTGCTGAGAGGAGTCTGCTGGAAGCAGGGGTGAATTGATTGAAAGTGGTGGGGAATTGGGAATCGGTTTTATGCTAGAAAACTGGAGTGTCGTGGCCGAAAAACAACGCAGTTATATAACTTTATATAATGTAAAACAAAACGACGTCTGGTGCCACTCCTCATCCTCATCCTCGTCATAGTAATCGTCATTGTTGTTGGTTGCTACTAGGTTTTCCTTGATGCGTTGTGTGTGTTGTTTACCATGTTCTAGATAAACTATATCTCGTGAGAAATTAAATCCCACTGGTGTATCTATCGATAAATAAAAGTAGCAGCAGTATTTTTGTTTCGATTCACCAAAGTTTTACAACAAAATTAACCTAACAGTTTTTCAAATTCATTTAAATAAAAATTCTAAGAACATTTTGTTTAGGATATTCACTATAGATAACTTCTATTCTCTTCTTTGAATAATAAATAAGAATAATCAATAAACATTCTTATTCTTGTTAATGTAATTTGAAAAAATGCTCTTAATGGGCACAGAGCCAAGAGGAACAATTTGTTTTCTCCACTTATCCCTATTTTTGCTTTCGGTTTCTACAAAGGATCTTTCTGACATACTTTAACCACTTCAAATTTACGACATATACACTTATGTTTCTTAATCAACCGTAGACCGTAAAACAAGGTCTAGCGTTTCGCTTAATAAACAAAAATGACAAATTTCTAATCCAACATTAAAACATAAATTTATGCACAAGTATATAAATACTTCTTAATAATCAATCGATAGTTTATAAAAATAAATATCGATTTATTAACGTTTATTCTTTCAAATATACATTCATTTGTCTTTTATCGAAAACGTTGAAAATTGTATTACAAACTGCCTTTGCAGTTTGCAGAAACAACATTTCATGAAATTGGAATATATCAAAACTTAAAATGAAAAGAGTAAATATGACAAGCTTTTTCTTATGTCATAAGCGTTAGTTTTACTCAAAGAGACGTCCTTGACAGAAAGAAAATCTTTTTCTATTTCTCTCTCTTCAACTTACTATTGTTTTTTTCTCTTTTTCTTTAGATTTTCGTTGAATTTATTGCAAGCTCTAGATAGCAAGCTAGCTAGGATGAAATAGGAAGGCACTTCGCTGCCGGAAGTACAGACCTTTTGGTTGTTGGTATACTGTCGACAACAACGAGATTCGGATTGAAATGAAAAATCCGGATCGAATTTTGTGAAAAGTGCTCCTTTCAACTCTCACGTCACGCCCGTCCCATTGGCCTGACATGCTCTCCACAAAACAGGAAACTTTTCTCTGATGTAGACGACAACAGTCGTGTCAACATTGTGCATGCTTTTCGCCATTTCAAATACAAAGTTGAAGTCGTCCTTATTTTTATATCTGACTTGATATGTATTGTCTTATATTGTTATCGAGCAAATAATTGTTAAACGACCAATATTTTCGTCGTTAATTTGGGGTTAAATCATTGCAAAATCATTGACGATCACAGGTACGATCAAAAAGAAGATTTCGATCGTGAACTACGAAAATTTTGTGATCTGATTTGAAATTGTTGAAAAGATTTTTTAACCTTCCTTTCGTGAATACTTTTTCGATATTATAAAGCATTTAGGACAATTTTTGTTCTCCTCGAATAAACGAAATTCTTTCTTTCTTTCTTTCTTTACAATTGAATGACCTCGCTTTAATGTGGTTAATAAAGTGGAAAAACAATTACGGAACGTTTTATTTCGTGTCCTGATTATTCAGAAAAAAAACAGAAGATAGGAAAAAGAAAGAAAAGAGAAAGAAAGAAAGAGAGAGAGAGAGAGGGATAATAGATAGTAGAAGCTTTCGAGTGCTGACTAGTTTCTTTTACAATTAGAAATGAAAAGCTTTACGTGAATCTCACGTCAAGTAAGTCGCTTGAAAATCTTCAATATCCTTCTTTCTCCCTTTCTCTCTTTCTTTGCCATTGCGTTATGTTACTACTCTAGAGAATAGAAAGAGAGAGAGAGAAAGATAGAGAGAAAGACAGAAATAGACTCACTGGCCAAAAGTATCCGCAGGGGTTTCTGCTCGCGTCAATCTAATTCACTCTTGTAATACATTAGTTTCTCTCGTGCTGTGGCCACAGAGGTATACGTACATATGTATGCACAATATATAATACATATGTGTGTATTACATATCGGTTTAGTTATGTAACTATATTTATGTACGTAGGCGAGTATTCTACACTCTCTATTTCTAATTACTCATAGTTCTATCTTGGTTTCTCATTAAAGCGAAAAGATAAGAGTATTTATTTCTCGTAATTAAATCTAGATACAGATTAACTATATTATTTTGCGATAGTTATGTCCCCTTAATTAATAAGCTTTAATTCCTTTAATTAATATATATTGACTGTAATCTAGAAATAATTTGGATAATTGATGGTATTTGTAATAAATCTTATCATATATACTGTATAAGATTTATTATGTATTTATTTAATTTTAATTTATTTTTTTAATAATGTTTATAATGTTTATTAAAAGATTTAATTTGATATATAATGAAATAGAATAAAATCATAAGTATCTATAATCGTGTAAATTAATAATTAATATTCGTCGTGTTTTATGTTACTTTAAACGTCGTAATTCTTAACAAAGATATCCTCGTAATTATCACTTTGTTATTCGTCGTCTTTCGTTGTAATCTTTTACTTAAAACACAGACAGAAAACTCTCCCTCTGTTCACTCTCAAATTTTCTCTCACCCTCACAATACTTAGATATATTTAAAATTTTTATTTTTATTTATTTCTTTATCCTAGAAATTAAATTTTTCTTGTTAAGTTTTTAATAATCTATTAACACAGGATAATCCTTTATCGAACATTACTATAACAATAGCTTTCAACGCGAGTTTCATAAACTGAGCATCGCCAAGTTTAATAATCCTATAGATTTGTTCGTAGCCACGCAACAAGAATTAATATCTTTGTTCATTTTTCATCTGGTTAAATGTTAACGTTTTAGATGACCATAATCTTGTTATTAAATTATCTTATTAGGATTAAAAGGAAATATTGGTGATTCAATTATTTCCAAGAAGGAAACTTTAAGATAGTTTTCTTCAGGTTATATTGATCGCAGACATTGAAGAGAAAAGGAATTGTAAAGTTATGTACCTTCAAAAGGTAAGTCTCCTCCCCATCGTCTATAAAGGATTAATTATCCGAAAGAACTTTCGATTTCCTGAATTTTCCCTATCCCTTTCTCGTCCTTCCTCTGTCTCTATTTCCTTTCTTCTTATTACCAGCAGGAGGTTTATTCGTCGTCAAACAAAAGACGTTAACGAGGCAACTACAGTAAACTATTTCTCTAGCAAAGCTTCTTCCTCGAGTATTCGCATGATTCCTTGCGTAGAAATGCCTTGTCCCGTCCGTAATTAGACCTTTACATCTGGCCCCTTAACTTATACATATCCCCCAAAAGTACATATACAAATACGCGCATTCAAACACAAATTTAGCAAGTATCATCAAATTTTGACACACCGTATTTAATTAATTTTGCTCTAATGACGAAAGGATAATTATCTCACATGTATAATCGTATAGAACTAGAAAAAAATAATAGATTGATTCTCAGTGTGGTACTCTAATTTTAGAAGAATACTTTGAAAGTAGATTCCATGATACTTATTTTAAATAAGAATGAATATAAAAATACAATTATATGTGTCAAGAGTAAAAGAGAAAGAAAAAATGTAAAGATTGGAAATGGTAATTGTATAAAAAATAGAAAATTATAATAACGTTGATGGAATGAGATAAAAAGTGTTGAAGAAATGAAATAAGTTTAGATTGGGTTAAAATAAAAAAAAGGCAATAAATCGAGAATGAGATTGAAAAAACTGACGTAGGCAAAGAAGTTAAGAAAGAAGGAACGAATAGAATAGGAAAAGAAGAATGACAAGCAAGCAAGATTACGATACACACTAACTTAAGCAAAAGAAAAACAGTAGAACACGATATAGGAATAAATTTGTTCATGAGATAGAAAAAGACGAGAGAAAATATAAAAGTTTATTCACCAAAAGAGAAAATGAAGAAAAAAAAAAGAAGGGAAGCTTCATTTTTCCAATCACCGACTTTACTTCATATTAAGAATTCAATCAAGCGAGAAGAAATGTTTCAACGGGATATATAATTTTTCGTGTAACTGGTTGGTAGTAATTTTTACCATTTTGTTTCTAAAGTCTTTAAAACACTTACCTCTTTTTATTGGAATAAGTTATGTGGTGTGTATCCATGTATTCATGTGCATGTGTGCATACATAAAGATGACGCGCCAATTTCGCCACATCCTGTATACTAAAAGCTCCGCTATATTTCGCAATTAAACTGCTTTTAGCTTAAGAGCGTTTTTTGTATGGGTTTTACTATACTGCAATAGTGTTCTTGACTAAAAATACATTTCTATAAAGTATGTATATTTGTATGCGTGTAATATTTACTATTTATGCATACCTATGTGTTTCTACATATGCTGAAATACGAACGTCTTATACACGTTATTTCCACCGTTTATTTAATGAAACGGTACCACTTATATGAACACCTGGAATCGTTTCGTTCATATTAATTTATTACATCTATAATGATGTATATCGGATAAAATAAAATAAAATGATAGGCATTTTTATTTGCATTAATAAATTTATCGATTGTACAAAATTTCGATAAAAATAGAACGTCCGACGAATTTTAATCTATTATAAATTTCGTGACTAAGTGAACTAAAATGGCAACGTCATTTTATAAAATCGAACTTTTCAACGAAGTCGTTCGATCGTAAGAAAAAGTATAAGGAAAAGGAGAAAGAAAATAAAGCTCTGAGTGATCTGCTAAAGCGAGAATCTGATTCCTAAAAGTAGAACGAAGAAGAATTTGATAACTCCCATTTTCGTGTAGCCGAGAAAAAGTTGTGCGGACTAACTGACGCGATGTCGCGAAAATTCGAGCTTCTTTGAAAATTCGCGTGGAAGATAGTTGAAGGGTTTAGTCTGTAAATAGCTCTCGGCATTTTAGTTGACTAGACTGTTTAGACCACTCATGCGCTATACTATCTCTCTTCTTCTCTTATTTTCTCTCTCTCTCTCTCCTTCTCCCTCTCTTCTTCCTTTCGAATATTCTCTTTTTTTCCCTCTCTCATCCTCTTTAAACTGTCTGTCTGCTTTGTTTTATAGGACTTGTTGTGATGTCACTTTAAGATGGCGTCTCATTAAAAAGTGGAACCGACTTCGTCATTCTCCAGTTTACACTCGACATCTTTCGCATCTCTTTCTCCTTCCTATTGTGTATTCCTTGCATGGTTTACGTTGATAAGTTTTCTTTTATCATACGAAAGACCTTTCGCGGAAAATTTACCCCTGTGGTCATAATCATTTCCGACCAAGATTTTATATTTTATGTGTAGGAAAAACTTTATCATCTAGCATCAATATAATATGGATAGGGTTGAAAAGTTCTGAGCCTAATTAAACGACGATGAGTTGAAAAGTTTGAAGCCTAATGAGTGATTTATTTTGATCCAATATTTCTAAATATTTTTATATTTTATAATTTTGTATAATCTTTTAGACTTTTATTTAACTTAAAATATTGATTTTCATTTGAGAAAATACTAACTTCCGTATCTTAACAAAAACGATTTCTATGTGAAACACAACTGTAATAAATATTATATTTTATCTGCAAAATCTAGCTATTTTAATTAGAAACAGTTGTTTATAAAGCCAATAGAAGTGGCAACATTTGTCATATTGTTTAAAATGAATCAATAGCCATTCGAATTTTATTTAGTTATTTTTCCCTATTTTTGGTCTCTTTTTTTCTGTCTTATTCGAAATTGCTTCCATCAGTTCATAAACAGTTTTTGCAAACTCGCAGAAATACGTAAATATTCGCACTGAGTTTATACTGAATCCA
Source organism: Polistes canadensis (assembly GCF_001313835.1). Classification (NCBI taxonomy): domain Eukaryota; kingdom Metazoa; phylum Arthropoda; class Insecta; order Hymenoptera; family Vespidae; genus Polistes; species Polistes canadensis. The sequence continues at coordinate 74,221 of NW_014569624.1, forward strand.
ACATTATTTCGGTGTTTTATTTTATATTTCACAAAGTAGAGATCTATAAAATGGCTTTCGAAATAAACGCGAATGAACATTAGAAAGAACACTCTTATTTGTTCAATTATAAAAATTAAAGTTCGTTTTATCGTTCAAGAAAAAAAGAGAAAGAAAGTTAGTCGAAATTTTCGGTAAGTCTCTCGGGTCGTGCCGTAGAGAAAATCGTGCCAATCTGAAGATATATTTGAACTCTCTTGTCGCCACTTAAAATCTCATTTCTAATGTCGCATCGTGGGATAAAATCACATTGTTTGTGCTTAAAAAGAAAAAAATAGATAAAATCCTTCAAGTGAAGTGATGTTCGATTACGATGTCATACTATTATAATATGTTAGAAGGAAGAACTACCTAGAGAAAGAAATACGTTGATTACTTATATGAGTTTTTAGTTTGTGTGAAAAACCTAACTTTTAGAAAACTTATCTTATAGAAAACTATCGGTTACTTTAGTATAAATTTGGATATTTTTTTATCGAGACAGGAATTATTTCTTTTCAAGACTAAAGAATTAATCCTTCACCTGTTCGTTCGTTCGTTCGTTTTGTTTCAATACTACGATAACAAATTTTGTTTTATTTTCGAGAACATAAAATGCTCGTGCTATTATATATATATACGCAATAGTCATATATTGAAAGCGAAGAAAATTTCAAATGTATACGAGAATACAAAATTAAACGTTGGGGATAGCAATTGCAATGGCAACCTTTCATATTGCAGCATAGGTAATTTTCATGCAGCAGCACGTACAAGACCTCCTCCACTCTCTTTTCCCGTCCTTCTCCTCTTTCGTCTTTTGTCCTTCGTCCTGATAGGCGTAAACACGTTTCTTCTTTTTCTCCATTTCCTCTTTTTTCTGCCTAGTCCTTCTCATTCTCCTCCACCTTCATTTGCAATCTCTGAAGAAACTTTAATGACGGAAAGAAAAATAACGCAAGAGTATTGCTGAATTTGGATAAATTTAAAATATTCTGCGAGATAACATTTGTTCCACTTGAAATACGACCGCGAGGTAAGAAATAAAAAAGAAGTACGGCATCGTTTAAAAGAAAAGAGTTTATGCATATGTAGTGTTAATTTATGAAATCCGTTAAATCGTGAAATTATTAATTAGACCGTGAAATAACTATACTGATCTGTTTAAATATGAAAGAAGGCATCTTTTGAAAATTTTCTGTTAGTCTTGCTGTTCTGTCGATTACTCGCCTCTTGTGAATTCATATATAACCTCTATATTTTCTAAAAACTACTAGTTTTTTATTATATTTTCCCAATAACGCTTAGTTATTTCGCGTAAAACTTTGGGCTTTTACGTTTTAACTAAAGTATATAATTTAATGTTGACACATAAATAATTTCAAATGCGATCAAGAAAAGTGGTTTATGAGATATCTTAAAAGTTAGTCGATAAATTGTAAGCGAGAAAAATCTTTTCGAGAAAAGTCTTCAATCTTTTAAAAAATGAAATACGCTTTCGTCGGGAATGCTGAAGAAGAAAAATAAGAAAAAGGAGAAGGAAAAGGCAATAGCAAGTAGAAAAAAAAAGTTGCTCGCCGGGATTACGCTTTCGATCGAGGATCATTTAAATCAATGAAAGAGAAGTAAATAAACACATAAGAGGAAAAAAGTGGGCAAACAAAAACGAAAGAACAAAAAAGAAAATGGTCGGTTGCTTTTTTTCTTTATTTTTTATAATTTCAAGGGAATTAATTTCGCTGGGCAAAATTCAATTTAATTATGAAACATCGAAGGAAAGCTCTCTCTCTCTCTCTCTTCTTTGTATAATCGTGTCGCGTATGCGATGCTGGTTGTGTGCCCACCCGTAGTTTGTATCGTTAGATTTACACGAGCGTCCCTTCTAGATTTTATCCCAGCGTTGTAATTAGTTGATGATGAAAGTAAAGCTCTCAGATACCTCCCTTTTCCACGTATTCGTCTATTCAGTGACATGAGATGCGCCTGCACGTGCAGACACGCATACATGAGCACACACATTAATCTAACGGTTTCTCTACTGCCGTCTCTTTTGGAATTTTATGAAAAATTATACGCACTTTATCCGCAAGGGAATATTAATTTAATAAATATTATTTTGGTAATGCGATATATACTATTATGTTTATCAGTGAAAGAATAAAATCAAGTCGTAAGCATGTTTAAACTTTTCTTTTTTCAATGAATCTAAAACAAAAACAAAAGAATCAAGATAGATAATCCGAAATTATTTAAAAACTGCTCATATAAATATATAGAGATTTCGAAAAAAATACATATACCAGAGGAGGTAAAAACAAATTTTAATTCCTACTTACAAAGACAAAGTTAACTTTAATACTTTACTAATAAGTTAACAATAAATAGTTTAAAAAAAAAAATAAAAATAATAAAAGTTTTGGTAAATATTTTTTATAGTAAAAGTGAATAGATTTTAATGATTTTTATATTAAATTAAAGTATATTCTTTTGTCTACGCGTAGAACACCATATCGAGTTATAAATTTAACATGTAAAGTTCAGAAAATGGCAGAGAATGCAATGCTGTAAATAGTGCATCTTTGCAATTTCTTTGGAAAGTTTCGGCAAATATTTTTTATACTTAGAGTAAGCGAATGCTAATGATTTTTATATTAAATTAAAGTGCACACTTTTGGCTACGCGTATAGTACCTTTTCGAGTTATAAATCAATTTTCAAAGGTTCATAAAATGGCAAAGAATGCGATGCTGCAAAATTTTTCCTACTTTGCCATTTCTTTGAAAAGTTTCGGCAAATATTTTTTATACTTAGAGTGAATAGATTTTAATGAAACTTATATTAAATTAAAGTGCACACTTTTAGCTACACGTAGAGTACCATATTGAGTTATAAATCAATTTGCAAAGGTTCAAAAAATGGCAAAGAAAAGTTGGCGGATTAGGCAATGTGAGCAATGCCTGATGGCCAGGCATTGTTAACATTGCCGGGGGTGGTTTGGAACCTAGGCAATGTGAACAATGCCTGATCTGCCAACTTTTCTTTGCCATTTTTTGAACCTTTGCAAATTGATTTATAACTCAAATGAGTATTCAACTTGTAGATAAAAGAGTGTACTTTAATTTAATATAAGTTTCATTAAAATTCGTTTGCTAAAAGTATAAAAAATATTTACTGAAACTTTTCAAAGAATTTGCAAAGATGCACAATTTACAGCATTGCATTTTCTGATATTTTCTGAACTTTACATGCTAAACTTATAACTCGATATGATAATCTACGCGTAGACAAAAGAGTGTACTTTAATTTAATATAAGTTTCATGTAAATCTATTCACTTTCAGTATAAAAAATATTTACCGAAACTTTTCAAAGAAATAGCAAATTAGTACAATTTACAGCATTGCACAATCTTTGATATTTCTTTGAAAAGTATCTGTAATTTTAGTAATTTATAGTAATGCCGAGGAATTACTAGCAATGACTGATTTCCTGCTTTGACGGTAACATACATATATCCATAAGCATACTTAGATCATCATGAAACTATAACTCAAATTAATGAAATACTTTTCATACACTTTTTAAATATTCTGCAATCTATAAAAGTATTATATATGTACATTAAAAGTTACGATTAATTGAATGGTATTGATTAACGTTGAAGAGAACTATACTAGATGGGATTGTAATAAACTTTATGGGAGAAGAAGGTAAGAAAGAAAGAAGACTTATCCTATCGACTTTTCTTTCTTTTTATTTTATTTCTTTTCTTCTCGTTAATGGACTCTCCCAATGCATTCGTCTCATCCTTCTTACTTCCACCATCTTTCAACCCTAACTTCCCCCTCTACTATCCCATCTCCTTCCTGCCAACTTTTACATAAACGCATCCGAGCTTAGTCAAACGTTTACTTAAATTACGATTTCAATCGCAAATCCGTTTAACTCTTTCAATCCTTAATGCTACTCTTACCTTCCTTCAAATTCCCTACAAACGTACCTCTTCTCTCTTCTTACTAGTCCCATCGTTACCAGGTAGGCCGAGTTTTTTTTCCTATTTCCCCTTTTCAATCCTCCGATTGTATCTGTAGAGAATGAAATAAAACGTTTAGCTCTCTTCTTACCGAGCTGAAAGAAAGCATCAGAGATTCTTAGAGAAAGAAAAATAAAAAGAAAAGGTGACTATGTCACAATGAAGGAAAATATTGAAGAAAATATTAAAAGAAAGATTTATCTTATATAAGTCATGAAATACTTTAAAATATTTTCAATCCGACTTATTCCGAAGTAAATATCTGTAAGTCGGATGTTCTTAATTCGTTAGAATCACTTTTCTTTTTTTCTTTAAGTCAAAAGAAGAAGAGAAAAAATAAGAGATAGTAAAAGATTCTCAAACTAACGTCTTTTCTCACACATACAAACACTGTTCACTCTATAATCCTCACAAATGTATACTGCATTAAAAAAAATTACATTAATTTACAGTTATTATTCGAGTTAAATCAATTAATTAATGATTCTATTTTACTGCTAATGTATAAAAAATGGATTGAAAGGATGATCTCTAAATATTCTCGTAACTTTGTCTTGTATCATAACTTATATATATATATATATATTTACATATTCTTGCATAAAATCATGTTGAGGTAATTTTATTTATACGCCATTGGCACGCGAATAAAATTACAACGGGTGTCTTGCATGTTACACGCAGAGAGATATTTTTATATTCAACTACGTAAAAGTTGGACATACATGGGTAAGTGTCCTTGTCGCGTTTAAAAAATAAAAGCTAGGAGAATAGATCGAACATCTCGCATTCGCGTGTCCCGCTGATATTCTATACGCATTTCGTTCACTGAAACACCAAGAGTAAAATATAATTTTTAAATTACGTGACTGAGATGACGAAGTAATGTTAACCGCGCTTGGCATGTGAAAGACAAAAACGAATAATGTCTTTCTGTAAAATTGTTAGATAACAACTAAAAAAAGATATAATAAGATTATATTAGAAAATTAAAACAGAAATGAAACTAATGGTAAGACTTAAATGAAAGTAATTAATTAAGCTAACTCATAAATGCACACGTTTCTACAAAATTAGAATCTATTTACTATATTCAATATAATTTAATTAAAATTTGAAAAATAAAAATTATGAAATTTAAATGATACATTAAAGAATTTACGGTAGTTTCCGATCGTACGATTAACTTCTTATTTGAGGCCTATGTATAACTTTTTATAACTAAAAGATTGTACGCAAAACGTTTGTAGGATAAATAAATAGTATTTTTGATGTGCAATAATCGTATTCGATGCGAAACATATTGAGGTTTAAAATATTTTTTCGCTTTTGTTGAAATAGATGATCTTTCACCTTTCACTCCCTATCGAAAATAGTTTTATGTTACTATATGAACGATGTAGGCTAACAGGTCGCAAATACTCGATATCGCGAATATTTAGTTAAGATATTTAAAAATTAACGCTGCTAAATCTAGAAATTAAAAAATCATTTTAATCAAACCTATATGAATTTATGAATAATAATAAATAAAAATGTATATTTTTTGTATCATTTTTTTTCCAAGAAACTAAAAGCTATAAACATAGCGTTGAATAAATATAGAATCTACTTAACAAATTTGTGGACGTTTTAAAATAATTTTTACTGAATTATAAATATTTTCCAATTAAACGCCAAATTCGTACGACTTTTTATATCAAAGAGTACATCTAATCCACAAATTCTGTAAGTAGTTCGAAAAGTTTACCTCCGCACTCTAAAAAAACTAAAAATATGAGAAAGTCGAGTGTATACCAAATTTCAATAATTTTACGTAGAAACGAACTTTTTGACATATAATCTAACTAAAATAAAAAAATATATACATGTGTTCTAATGAACTTCGTCAAAATAACAATGATATATTGAAATCTGCTGTACAGAAAATACTCGTCTCACGTTTATATTATTTGGATGTTCGCTCTGCAATTTTTCCTTTTCCAGCATCGTCAATTTTTTTTTTTAGATTTCAGCTAACGTCGTGTTCAGTTCTATTTCCGTAAATCACACACACACACACGCAACTTGATTCTATATTTTTATCTTTAATACACTTACGACTCTTAACTTTAGGGGACTAATATTCATCTTACAACTCTCTTACAAATATTACTTATATATTACATAATTTTCTTTTTTCTTTTGTAAAAATTCTGTCACATAAATGTATAAATGTCCAGCTGTCTTCTATAAACATAAATATACTTTTGTCAATAACTCGACAAATAGAATTCATAAATATAACACTATTAAATTAATAAAAATATTTCATTCATAAAATGGTAAATAAAAAGACAAGAAATTTATAAAGTTAATTAATATATATTTTCTATTTATAACTGTAAGTGTAAGTTCACTAAAGGTATTAGATAAAATTAATAAAGAAGATCGTATTTATATGAAAATAACGAGCGACCTCTAATGAAATATAAAAATACAATAAAATATTATATAACATATTGTTTTACATTTAAATATAGAAAAGAAATGTTCTAAATTTAGAGCTCTAAAAAAAAATTATTTAATAATAGTTCCATAAAAGAAATAAAATACACCACGAATGGTATCGATTTCGATTCTCTTTCTACTGTAAACTTTATCCCGACGCACCACTGCTGTTGAAATATGTATTAAATTTCTTGATTTGTGTTCACAAAGAACGCAATACAAAAAGAAATATTTTCAAACAATACTATTGATTTCTTGACGATATCGTCAGAAAACTTTTTTTTATTTCTTTTATCGGTTTCAATAATATATATATATAAAAAAAAACTAATTCAATTATAGGTTACCTTAAAACTTTAAAATTCAATTTAATTGGATAAAGCAATCTACAATAAAAAAGAAATATATTTGAACTCATTATCTTTCATGATATTTTCACATACACACAAACATATATAGAACCTCGCTAATATCAATATTAAAATAACATCAACCCACACGTCATTTACATGTCTCTTTGTTCTATTATTTAACTGATTGTTACATATATGCGAAATATAACAATATGACCAATATTATATTAGTTAAGTAAAGCAATAAATGCATTTGCCGTACAAATACGGCATTTACAATTAAAAGGTTAATTTATTGTATTTTCCCGTATCCTTATCTTCGTTATTAATTCATCAAATTCATTTCAATAACAATCAAATATATCTCTATTGTATATATATGTATAGAAATATTATATTACTTATTTATAGCAATAAAAATTCTACCATTTGATCGTGAGGATAAAAAATGAAAGAGAAACAAGTCGAAGAAAAATAATAATAGTTCCGTAACTACTTATCAAAAATAATAAATTAACATTTTCAAGTTTTCCCTCTCTTTTCCACTTTCTACTACACGCATGTTTTCTTATTTTTTATCGAGTTAGAGAAAGAAAAAGAAGAAGAAATGATGATATCATCAACTTTTAACAAACACGTAGAAGAAATAATTCAAAAATAACAGTGCTATCGAAATAAACCTTCTCGTTTAAACGACCGACATATTTACTTTAACTGCCTTCCATTTTATCTTTCTCTTTAATTATCTCTCTCTCTCTCTCTCTCTCTCTCTCTCTCTCTCTCTCTCTTTTTCTCTCTCTCAACGTTTCAAAACTATAATTAAAGCATTATCGCAACAATAGACTGGAAATGAATCAGGAATATATTCTCTATCTCTCTCTCCTTTCCCTCTATCTATACCTGACAACTTGATCTCCGGAAAATTAATTTCCCGAACGCGTATGGTCCATTAGCTCTGCGTATTCCGATAGTATTTCTTGTTTTTTTCCCCCTTTTTGTTCTCCTGCTTTAATGACGATGCATAAGCGTTCGTTGTTTGAAGAAAGAAAGGAAATAGAGAGGAATAGAGTTTCATGAAAAGTTAATTCGAATTGAAATTAATTAAAACAATCTCTCTCTCTCTCTCTCTCTCCCTCTTTCAGTCATATCGTCCAAAAGTATTGACGTGTTACTTTGATAGATGAATAACGAGGGACGGATTTAAATGATCTCGTCGTATAAATAAAAGTCTTGGAAAAATCGGCGCGAGTATGACTCCTTGCAATTATTTTCTCTTCGGCTCGTTTCCTTCGTCGAGAGAAAAGGTTCTAGAAGAGATGAAAGAGAAAAAAAAAAAAAAAAGTGTAGAAATGAATGTTCGTTGAACTCTTCAATGATTTCACCATCGAAGAGTGAAAATTGCGAAAGAGGAGAAGGCTCTTTGACGTCTGTATTCGTATTTCGAATATCTCGAATTTACTTTCTCTCTCTCTTTGATCTTAAGTGCATAAGAAATTCTCGATAAGTATAAGAAATCGAATCGATTTGTTAAAACAAATTTTCCCAAATGAGAATAGATCGATATTTCAAGCAGCTCGTCAACCTAAAATTCTTTTTTGATATTACTAGAGCATACCATCAATATTTTCGAAGTTTTAATACTGTTTTAGGAATATTCTTATATATATTATTTATAATAAATTTCTTTAAAAATTCAATTATTTCTCTAAAATGATATTATAAATATCTATTTAGTATTTCTCTCGTCCAAAATTACAATTTTTAATGATAAAATTTTTTCACAGGGAACTTGGACATTAAAAGGAGTAGAACTTTAGATTGATTGAGTTGGACGTTTCGTCCCTTTATTGGGACTTCTTCAGCAACTTAATCCTCAAAGTTCAGCGTCTTTTTTATTTAATTTCAACATACATTTCTTTTTATAATATTCTAAAACACAATACATCTAAAACTTCGTTAGTTTGGTCGTTATTATTTAAAAGCCTCAACAAAACAAAAAAAGAGTTTTGTTGTAGTTTTAGATGTATTGTGTTTTAGAATATTATAAAAAGAAATGTATGTTGAAATTAAATAAAAAAGACGCTGAACTTTGAGGATTAAGTTGCTGAAGAAGTCCCAATAAAGGGACGAAACGTCCAACTCAATCAATCTAAAGTTCTACTYCTTTTAATGTCCAAGTTCCCTGTGAAAAAATTTTATCATTATAAATATCTTTTTATTTAAAACTCGTGTTAAATTTACAATTTACCAAATGGATACGATAATAGTTTAAGTCATATACAGTACAAAATAGGGCAGGCATTTACTTTTTTGCTAGAACTTGACTTGAATAGATGAGTTCTATCAATTTTCCAAACTATATACAATAGATTATTAAGGAGCTAAATTCTATATAGCCGTTCATAGTTTTAATAAGATTCTGGTAACCTTTCTTTACGAGTATCTAATGATAAGTAAAGATGTATTGTATACTTTCTTGCTTAATTATAGTTTAAGTTAAAGTCAACGTCAACGAGAGAGGTTGCAATAACAAAAATTTCGTATATCAACAGTGATATGAGAGATATAATAATAATAATAATTTTAATTAATAATAATATATTTTAATAAATTAATTAAATAATAAATTAGTTAATAATAATATATTTTAATAAATTAATTAAATAATAAATTAGTTAATAATAATAATTATCTTACAAACGCGATTATCCGAAATACTCTCTTTTAACGCTATTATCTTGAAATAACTTTTAATATCAACCCTAATTCCGTTCATCAAACGTTCATTTTCGTCGGTAACACTGTGATAATCGAGAAACTCCATCGTGGTATTTCAAATTACTTTAATTAACGATGTAATCAGTGTCAGGGTTACAAGGATATAGAGTTGATGGCGTATATACATATGTATAGACATACATAAATGTGTTCCGTTGGTTAGCATAGTTATACACCTATATGTATACCTGTCTATAGAGACTATAATAGTAGGGATTGGTTGCTCTACTCATAGACACGCGAATTGCGTGGAGAAACCGCAAACGACATTCCGGATACTGAGCTGCTGCAATCATTAAGAGAGAGAGAGAGAGAGAGAGAGAGAGAGAGAGAGAGAAAGGACCAAGAGAATTAACGATTCCTTCGCGAATTGACTGTGACCAGTATCTACGGTGATGAGCAATCTCCTCCCGTCATCTCGGTTAAATATTGGAGATATTAATTAAATACAACTTCTATACGAGAATGAAAACGATGTGAATCATAGAAACGCCATCTTCTCTTCACTGCAGTTTGATAAACTTTCGAGATATTGTTCCATGTTGCTATAATAAGACACTTCAGAGAGAAATAGACGTTTCGACAGCGAAACTTATCATACAATTTTGTATTATCATAGTTAACCCTTCTATATGAAACAAAGATAATGAGAGAAATGTTATATGTGTTTTAAGAAAAATCTATTCTGAAAAGTACAGATCTTATTGTTAGTTTTTTTATGACCCCATCTCCTTTAAATCAATTAGAAGTAACTTTACCATCCGAAGAAACACGTGTCACTGTTGAAACTATTTCTTAGCCACTTGATTGATCAAATATATAATCTACTACTTCTATTCGGAAGTAAATATTAATCATGGAGAATGTAGTGTGAAACTGTGAACACCTCTTTTAAAATAAACATTTAATCAATTAGAAATAACTAATTGAAAAATATTGTTCTTACACCACTCTCGCTGGCAAATTTTTAATTATCGTTAGGAAAGGTCGGTTTAAATTATCGTAAAAAAGAGAAGACAATTTATTCTCGCATTTAACTAATTTCTTGAATTTAATTATTTCTTTTTTCTTATTATTGGGTGTGTTTTTAAGATTAATGAAAGATCCATTATTTAATTGCCTAAAAATTAACAATTAAATTATTATTTAATTAATTAACAAAATCAAAATTATCTTTTAATTAATGTGTTCTAATAGAAATATTATAAGTATTTATTTTTTTTACTAAATTCTGTTGAATTTTAAATAACTTTATCGAATGCGGTTATCCTCTTTCTCTATCCCTTTCTTAGAAATCTCTAAATATGGTGTTATGAACTTGAATCATCTTCAATATTTTAAAACTTCACCAAAAAAAATACAGCTAGTCGTAGTTGCGCAAATCACCAAACATTTTTCAAAATTTTATATGAACTAATCATTTTTTATGTATGTATATAATGTATTTCTATTTCTTATTAAGACTTTGTTGGTGAATAAACTGAATTGGAGGTTTCATTATAAATAGACTTTTTTTTATTGATTAAACGATAATTAAAGTTTCTTTATATTAATTACATGAATTTTAGTTTTCTTATTTATAAATAAAGAAACGACATTTAAGCCTATTCTTCCCTATCTTTCTTTTAATACTAACAATCATAATCAATAAATCTTTCCTTCTCGATTTTACACGTATTTTTTGTACACGTGTCTCTCTTCTTAATTACAATTCAATTACCTTCTATTACCTTTATGCGATATCTATTACCGACAAGTCACGCGGCAAAATTCAAATGGATTTGTAAAATAGTATCTATACTACTTTATATGTATTTTAATATTTTTTTACTCGCGCATGAGCGACAGTACAGGTGATATGGGTCGAACTAGACTAGAAATCAAAGGAATCAGAAGACAGAGTATAAAAAATTTACTAAACATTTCAATTTTTTCACTTTTTCTAAAAGCGTTTTAATGATTCAGGAATCTGAGTTTTCGTTTGAACGATTGATGAACAATGGAAGTTCTAAGAGAGTACAAAGCGTTTCAACTGAATTGTAAATTTACTGATTTTCAGATATAGACTTATTGGTTTGTTATCGATTTCACAGAATACGGAATACAGACTTATTAACTAATTATCGGTTACACAGAATACGGAATAAAGATTAAATTGCTGATACTTGGTTGAGTGTACAAGATTTGCTACCTATTGGTTAACATTTGCCATTCTGTTTGATTTAAAATTTAATTACGGGTCTATTGCATTACGAAGCGAAATCTGGTTTATCCGAGATTCCAGACCAAAGATAAAAAACCAAAAATATCAGGCTCTTATGGAAAAAGACGATATGTCATAAGACTTCCATGTCGTTCTTATTTTTTTGATTCAAATATTACTATAATATTTTTATAATTATCAAATATCTTATTTAGTTGCAATATGTGATTGTAAACTACATTCATAGTCAGAAAAGAAAATAAAAAGAAGAATAATGAAGAAATTTAATAGTTTAAATCGACAAATGGAGTAGTGATAAATAATTCAAATGAAAAATGTGAAAATATTTAAAATAAATAATAAAAATTTGAAGAAAAAATCCACAAGAAAAGTAGAAGAAAACGTTTGGAGTTAGTCTATTATGTAAATTATAAGAAAGGAAAAGAAAATAAGGAAAAAAGAAATTTCGTATTGAAAATTTTGGCCATGCTACGAAGTCGCATCTCTTTACCGATTATTCCTGCCCTATCTTTTGCGAATTTACCTCCTCTAGACTACATCTACACAGAACCACTTGGAAAATCTGCTAGGAAAGTCTACTGCAGCTCAAATAAACGATCTTCATTTCGTAGCGGATTTCCATCGAGACTGCTTTCAACATATACCTTGTTTCCAACGGTTTCAGAAGCAACTGTATTTACAATGCAAAATCAGGCCGCGCTTTGTTTAAGAGTCAACCTGAATTTTCATTATATCTAACGTTATATCTATCTTCAATTTCACCACGAGATTTTGATTTAAAAAACGGACAGAAAAAAAGAAAAGAAAATATTTTTTGCGAATTAAATAATATCGAAGCATTAGTCTCATATAATGTGCCCAAACGTCTCAAAAGCATTCAAACTTAATATGTAAGGAAGGAGTTTGAAAAATTGTTTATTTCAAGGAGCTTTCACATGAGTACTTAGGTACTTAGGTACTATGGTAACCTTCCTTCTCTCTATATACTCGAAATATCAAGGTTGTCCTAATATACACATTAGAGAGTACACACACAAAGATTGAGAGAGAGAGAAAAAGACAGAAAAAGAGAGAAAGAGAAAGAGAGAGAGAGTAAAAAGGAAGATTCAAAGATCATAAAACGTTTTAGAACACGGAACTTTAACAAGCAAACGGAACATGCAAACTCTAAGGGACGCAACAAGTGTTGTTTCCCTCACCCTCCCCTCTCTCTCTCTCTCTCTCTCTTTTCTTATAAAATCGCGAAGAAGAAAACCATCGATCTTGGTTCGTCTTGCGTTCCCTTTCCTTCTATTAAAAGCCCCTCTAAAAGCGTTGAAATTGTCTCTCCGGATTCACCATTTTCTTGTACCTTTCTTTTCTGTTCTCTTCACGTATTAATTAAAATGGGTGGCCGTCACGCGAAACTATCATCGTCACGATATTCTTCTTCTTTCCCCCTCCCCTTTCTCCCTTCTTTTTTCTCTCCTCTTCGGATTTTCTTTCTTTTCCTTTCTATTCGATAAAAGTGATTTTTTCTATTCAGTTTCGACTAACGAACTTTGGATTAACGTTTATGTAAAATGATTATTCATGTTTTATGCAAAATGATTTTTACTATTTACCATTTACATTGAATAATGTTTATTATTCATGCTAACTGATCTCTGTTCGTCTTTCGTATAATACAATTTTGAGATTCATCGCTGGTATTGTATTAAGCGATTTTCAATTATTCTTCATATAAAAAGATTTTTAATTACCTTTTGAATAAAACAATTTAGAGAAATTGATTTTTATTTATAATGTGTAAATAACATAATTAATATTCGTTATCAATATGAAATGATTGTTTATTCCTAAAAAAAAAATAAAATCCTTTCGAATTATTCATGTAAATCCTTTTCAATTATTATTTATATAAAGGTATAATTAATTGACAATTTAAACAAATGCTCCTTTTTATTTTTTACATATAGCAATATCGAATTTCAAATCGATATTAAAGCTCCGATCAATCTGTAATCAATGACGTAGAAGTGGAACATTGATTAGTAATTAATCGATAGCTCACGATCACTTTTCCGAATCCTATCTCAAATGGTCCAGAGCAATGCGTCAGTTTGATTAACGATCTCTTACGTTTAGGTTAAGCATCGTTCGCCTGTGAAGTACTTACTCTTAAATTTAAGGATAAAAATAGTATAAATTATCAGAAAAAATCACGCTTTTACTCGATAAATTTAGTATATAAGAAAGTGTCATAAAGAATGTTTCGAAAAACATGATCTTTAGTAAAAATTGCAATTTTGGTTATAACAATCCCTTCGAATAAGAAAAAAAAAATCTAATTTATTTCTTTTCTAAAATTTTCGATCATCATTAGAAATTCCTGTGATATCTACTCTTTTATTTTTAAATAATCCATTTCAATACATACATACATGACTTTATTGTAAGAAACAAATATTTAAAGTATGTATATTATATATTTAGAAAACGCGAATAGGAAAGGCAAGTTATTATAACATGGAGCATTGTTCTCACTATTAAATCAACTTCGGTTAAAGCAATATCGTTTAAATCCTTGCGCCACCCAACCACTCCCAGCCCACCCCCAATGACTACACTCATCTCGTTTGTTTTAATGCGGCACCAATACACTAGACCTCACGTTACAAATGCAAACGAGCGTTTCGCCAGAAGCGACAATAATACCGTAGCGAACGAGACATTACTTGCAGGTTCGAGCTCTCATTGTTGCCCGTTCCTCGGAGCCCTTTGAAAAGCCATGCTCTGCTTCTGTTCTCTTTGCTACTACTGCGATCTCCGGTTTAGAGATGTAAAAATGTCATTCGCCATTGAATGGCCACACTAGAATGAAATTTCTCGAGAATGAGCAAAAAACAAGAGAAAGAAAAAGGGAGAGAAACAAAAGGACTTTTGAAACTTTAAGGTTGATTAACGCGACGTATCACAGTATTCGTGCAATATATTAAAGGTTTATAAAAACATGATTAAGTTAACTTTTTATTTCTCGTTTTTTCTTGTGTATTTCAATTACGAGGTCTTTCATGAAAGCTCAGAAAGAGGAAACAGATAAAGAGAATCATTAATATAGGATTTTTCAATCGTATAATAATATTATAAATATATCAGTAGATACATGTATAATGAAAGTAAAATATACATAACATAAATAATAAAACAGTTTTATGAAAGGTACACAAAAATTTATTTTAAAAAATATGATCCGATACTATCAAAGGGGATGCGACATTTCACAGCATCTCAGGAGTTAACAGTATACTATTTTTGTTTTTTGTTTATCCGAACGAGCACCCATCCATTTTACTGACAGTATCCAACGTTGCTTGACTTTAGTGATCTGACGAAACAAATTATCCAACGTGACTAGGCTGTTGATCTAAAAGTATATTTATATTATAAAATCACGTTACAATCACATATACAGTGTTTTATATCTTTTAATACAACAAGAAAATCTATATAAAATAAGTGAATTATATAAAGCGCAATGTCTATGTACGAGACTACATTGCCAAATAAACCAATATTTAATATTTGTCAAGTACACATAAATTCAATACGCATCCGAATTATTTTATTAAGTTCATTCTTATCGAAAGATTATTTTTTCACAAATTTTTTTTATAAATATTCTATATAAGAAAAGAGAGAGAAAAAATTCATATAACTTACCATTTATACGAGTTCCGATAGTATCAAAAACTGAAGTTCTATGTAACAACATTGAATCATTACATCGACAAAAGAGATAATCTCATTTATTTTCCTCGAATAAACGCATTCTTCATGCTAACTACCATCAGACGTCACGGTCGTAACATTCGTTTCTTATCGCAAACAGATGAAAAATGCATTTTTCATATGTACGAGATATCTGAATAAAATACATTATGTAACGCGAGCATCAGTTTTTATTCTTTTTTATAATCATTTCTATATTTTTACTCTTATTTTTAAACTTTTTATAATTAATTGTAATTTTCTTCTATTTTCATTTTTTTTTTCTTCGTCATAATTTAATTATTATTCGATCTTGTATGCAACAGACATCTGTCATTATACCGAACATCCATGTGAGAAGGGAAGAGAAAGAAAGAAGAGAGAAAAAGAGAAGAAGAAGAGAGAGGGAGAGAATGGGGTGGGAGGGTGGGAGGGAGTAGGAGGGAGAAAAAGAGAAGGAGAAATATGAAGACAGGAATCCAATAAAGAAGAAACTACTGCGTTGAGTCGGATCTTTTTTGACATGTTGCTTCGACGTAGTGTAGATAGATCGAAAGGATTTGATCGATGGTAATGGATCTTTATAGGAAATCATATCTCATTTCTCGATTTTTCCTTCATATTACTTTCTTTTCTACTCTAAGAGAAAATCATGTTCAAGTATAAGATGATGTTTCGTTATACATATTATACGTCGCGTACTTAAGGAAAAGAAAAACGAAAACTTTTATGAAGTATAATTTTCTTCGTAAAACGTATTGGTATCAGTATCGAAATATATCTCACTGATTTATGATAATCGCATTAATAATAAACTTTCCAATATGTTATTTAATGTGTATATTAATAATAGACAAATTTACTTCTATTAAAAATAATTTTATATAATTTTACAATTTGTTTTTTCAAAAGATATAATGTTTTTTTTTTATTAATAGAAGAAAATATAATCAATTCGCAATAAGAATTATAAGTAACTTATACTGAGATAATACATTAACATGAATTGTAAATAAAAAAGATATTACAATGATAAGTGTATAAGCATACGTAACTCTATTAGAATACAAAATTATTAATTAGCCAAATCTTGTTTCTAAATCAGATGGATAGAATCTTTTTAGTCTATGTACTAAATCAGTATTTTCAAGCAAATTTTTTGTACACATTATACAATAGATTAACCAAAACTCTCTGCGTATTTTATAGATTGACCTGGCAATCTATACAATGTTCTACTTGATTGGACGGTCTATACATTGCCCGGACAATGTAGAAACTTCTGTAGAAATTCAAAAGGTCATCAAATCTCTAATTAGCATCAACCGGGTTTCGGTAGATACACAACATATATATATACGTGTAATGGCGGCCTATTATCAGGTCCATTACACAAAGCACGGCTCTTGACCATGGTTAACTCTGCTTTGAACAAATCAAACTAATCTTGAGGGATTAGGAACAATCAAGTTTACCAGTCAAATTTTCCAGCCGTTTCTCGAATCAAGACCGTTGACAATGAACATCGTTGGACAGAGACTGGGAAAGAATGAGAAAAGGGGAAGAGAATGGTACGATAGTCCCTTCTGGAAGAATCTCGAGGGCTTTAGTCGAGAATCGTGCTTGGCTTTAGGCTCTAATCGACCTGACTGTCGTTCAATGACGAGTGAGAGTCCGAAAGGATCGTTGATTAGATTTCTAGTGAGAGAAAATTAGAATCGATTGATTGAAATTGAATGGGCGACTGATTTTTCGATTCTAAGAAATTTCCGGAATATACAAGGTGATACAAAAACATAAATAAACTTTATCCAAGATGTCGATATCATGGTAATCAACAAATATAACGTAAATTAACATTTGGAAAATCTATTTTATATAATTTGATTTCTTTCAGAAAAAGAAATATTCAACTTTTAATTTAATTTAAATTCTCTTATTCTTGAAACTTAATTTGATGTAGAAACGATTGATTTCTCAGTGGAAGTGTGCTTTGGATAGTAAAGTATAAGATTGAAAGAGTTTGTACGCGAGAGATATCTAGCATTAAAAAAAATAAAAGCAAGATTAATCGTTTCGTTTCTGTCTCGACGACGAGATATCGATTGCTCGATTCGATGTGTAAGGTTCATGCTACCCGGCTGCCTTTCGACCAACCAACCATCTGGAAGTCAGCCCACCTGCATCTAACGATGATGAATTATCAGCTTTAATTAATAATTTGCGAAATTGCTTGGTTGGCTCAGCTTGAAAATAAAAATACAAGAAATCGGCAAGTCACTCATTTTTTGTCAATTCATTCAAAATGCGAAATTACAAGATTTATTTTCCTTCATCCAACTGTAACACCTTTCTGAAATGAGTTATTTCTTGTAAAATCTGGTGTTTCCAAAATTTAACTAAATTATACAATATAACAAGGGGTTATAAATACTTGCTCTTTCTCTTTCCTTTTATTATGGCTTATGTTGCGAGCGGATCTTATAAGATCATCATTGCTCGTTTAACACGACTCGAGATAACTTGTGTAATTCTATGTAAACGCTCACTACTAGCTTGTTACGATAGTAAGATTGTTAGACGATTACCACGTCATCGATACTGCTTTATTGATTATCAACGTACTCTGTCACGCTAACAATATATATATATATACATATATCTATTTAGAGTACGTTCATAGTTTACTATATGTAATATATTCATTATAATAACAAGAAGAATTTGTCTTTCTATGTTATAAAAACGTTTGATTTAGAGATAAAAGAAAACTAAAAATTCCATTTTTTCTTTAATATTACATAACAATAATGACGTATCATTTTCTAAGCACGCGCATATACACAACACTAACCTAGAACCTTCTATAATCTCGTTCAACCGTAAATCGACTGTGGGTTCTTTCCCATTCTCTATCTTCCTTTCTTTTCCTGCCGTTTCATAAAATTTGATCGTTACCATCGCCTTAAAAGTTTCACTTCGAAAAATGACCTATTCCTTTTCATGGATATGACACATCCCCTTAAATAATTCGCTCCAACCGAGATTTATCTCATCAGTAACTTTAAGAAAAGCATTCTTTTCGAATAATTCCGGTAATTAAAGGGAACAGAGGTCTCGTTAAGTTGTTCAATCTGTTGGAAAACGACGACAACGACGACGAATAAGGGAAGACACTTCAGGGCCTGTTTGCAAAGTACATATATATCATCGTTCCATTCAAAGATTGGCCAGATTGAAAGAGTGAGAAAGAGATAAAAAGAAAGAGAGGAGTGAGAAAAGACCATACTTAACCTATTCTTGTCATTTTTTCACTTCACCAACGGCTACCACCAACCGTATAAAGTAAAGCAAGCAAGAAGACAAGCAGCCCTGAGGGTAAAAATGGGCGAGAACTGAAAAAGACGAATATTAGGCTGTCACTGTTACTAGTCAGAGGGGAATTCGTTTTATTTGTTTCTCTTTGCAAACAAAGTTACTTTCCCATCTTGAGTAGTTGCGAGAGGATAAAATGTAATTTAAACATTCTTTCAATGTCTTTTTATTCAATCGAAATCGAATTATAACTGTCATTGTACTTCGACTTTCTTTCATTTCACATTGTTTCTTTATCTTTATCCTCTAAGGTTTCTGTATTCCTTTTAGATATATTTTTATCGTTAATAAAAAAAAATGAAACTTTAGTAGTTACTCACGACAATGCTGTTAAAGTGAATTTTCGAGTTTTCATTATTCTTTTTACTTACTTTCTTTCTCTCTTCCTTTTTCTCTTCCGCTTTTTCTTTATCCTTCTCTTTTACTTTGTATCGTAAAGAGATTGACAGAAGAGTCCTTAAATATGTTAACAGGAGAGACAGAATTGAATTTGTTTATACTGCAAAATAATACAACCCATATCGAATATATGTGTTTTGAATTTATTTTTGTTAGATACATGAACCCGTAAGAGAGTACTTACATCCTAAAGGAAAAAATATCGAGTTATCGTGACTGGTAGCTATCTATCTATCAGGGGTGCTTTGTTCTCTTGCTTCTCTCTAGTGGAATTACGCATAGCGCTAATTCCATGTGACATAGAGAACGCTAGTGGCGTTACCTTACGCAGGAATACCTTTGTCGTTAATTAGGGACTCTGGTCAACGATGTCATTCTGCGGTTGAATAGGTCGTCATCGTCGAAGAGGGTGGAAGGGAAAGGGAACCAGGATCACTGGTTTACCCAGACCATCACTGCGTATGCGGCTTACCTGTGTCTACATGCAAATATCAGTGGATCCGTATCCCGTTTGTCGCTATGTTACTATTCTCTGTACTATTCACGGTTTACTTATAAAACATGCATGCTCGATAAAAAGACCTTCATTCTAGAGAAAATTTATCGTATTTCTTTAAATGTTTTTACTGGAAATATAGATTACGATTAAACAAATTTCTTTGATATGAGTATAGTTTAAAATTATTGTTCAATTTTGAATTGAATTTTATTAACTGGTCAAATCAATAAATATTTATTAATAAGATTTTTAAAGATCAAATAATTAGCTTTAGATTCCAAAATCAACAAACTTGTATTAGTTAAATATTGTCCCCTTAAACTTGTATATTCGTTCTTAAGCCAAATTAATATTTTCCTAGCAAAAATATGAAGAGATTAAAACATACGTATAACATTATTATGCAACTCATCGACTATGACTTCAACCAAATAGTAAATATCTAAAGATTTGATTATACAGATACTAATACATCCAATATGTCGCTTTCAATGACTCAATTAATAAATTCGTCGTCGAATTCTTTCTATAAAACAAAATGCACTCTTATCGCGTGTTTATTATTGAAAGAACAGTCTCCCAGCGTATTGTGAATTTTCCTTTAACTCTTTTCTTTTTAAACCGTCAACTCCTTACTACCTTATTCTTTCGTTTTGCCATCTTATTGTTAATATACAAACATCGAAATACTACAGAATACATCAATAGGAATCGCTCAACAATAAAAATTCCTTTTGCCAGCGCCAAACTGACGACGAAATGAATAAAAGCAAAGAAGGTAGAGAAAAAGGAGTAAAATCTTACTCTGAATACTTCTCAACAATTGAACCGTAAATAAACGAAATATTATTATTCTCAAACGTATCTCAAAGAAGCTTTAAAGCGATGCGCCTTTGTATCGAAAGTTTCGAGAAAGTATCTCAGAAAGTATCTCAGAAAGATCAGCAATATAGAATTGCAACGATATAATTATTCATCGTAAGATGTTAAACCTAATTTCAAAATCCTATTGGTAATAGGTACTTCAGCTAAAGCTTGTAAAAAAAAAAAAGTTATGTAACTTATACGTCACTATATGCAGTACTATTTCGATCCTATATGTAGACATATGTATACTATAAATACATGTAACAATAAAAGAGAAAACAATTAAACGAACCTACATAGGTAAAAAGAAAAGAAAGTAATCGAGCTTGACAAAGTGAGAAAAGTCAATGAAGAATGTTTTTTTTAAAAGAAACAAAGACAACGAGTTTCTCAAGTATGCATAAAAGATAAGGTTTAATTCGTAAACTTGATGAGTGGGTTTTATTTTTCTTCTTTAACTATTGAAAGATCTATTTGTAAACTTAAAAAATATTTTCTATCACAATAGTGTCGAGTTTAGAAAACCCTTTGACATAGAATCACTTGATCGTTGAGAAGTTGAAATAATTAAAGTATAGTTTAATCCCCGAGGCGGTAAGCAAGAGCTTAACATAGATCTCGAAACTAAGTTAAGTCGTAGGACCCACGAGGAAAGCTTTTGACTTTTAAACTTTGTTTTCAAGGTTTTTAACTTTAAACTTTCTTTCAGGTTTTTAAAAAAAAAACAACAAATTTTTAAGGCTAATTATTTTAATGTTTTAAAATATTTTTTTATATTTTATTATCTATTTATTATATAACTTATTTTATATTCATTTGTAATTACATAAAGTAATGGATAAAGTGTAAGGTCTTTACAAGTATGGTTGTGCATTACCAGTACATACACACATTACATTTTGAATCTCATGGCTATTAATTCTTATGGATGTTTATGAAAGATTTTCGAAAAAAGGAATAGCACATAGGTCACTGTACACTTAACATCTCGACGTAATAAATATCAAGTTGTTAAAAATTTACTACGATTAGATAAAATATAAAAATAAATACTATTAACATAGAAATCTACCAATTCTTAAAGAAATATGGAGAAAAAAAAAAAGGTGCAAAAAATATTTAACTGCCAAGGTTAAGATGGCGCTACCGATATTTCTTCCATAAAAATAAAACAGCACAAATTTAACGGAGCACGACAGAGTCTGCACGAAAAGCGATAGACCTTACGAGCCCTATTCACGCTTCTCAACTAACCTTACAATGCTCGAGGTCAAACCGACCTCGCTTTTCATTTCCTTTTTCTTTCCCTTGTCTTTCTTCTATTTATTTCTTTTTATTTTCATTTTTATTTTCACTAAACACGATTGCAGAAAAATGATAATAGGCCACGAATAAATATATGTATTTGTTGCTATTACTTTTTGAAATCCGTTAATTCGTGAAATTTTCAGCAAAAACCTTAAAATAACTATACTGACCTATTTAAATATCAAAGAAAGAAAAATTACATATTTTCACTAGATAATATTATATATGAATTTACAAGAGACGAGTAATTAAGGTATGAAATAGAAATTTGATCTGAATAATAAGAAAATATATATAGAAGAAAATGATAAGAAAAACATTATTCAATTTCGTTACAATACCCTCCAATGCTGCACTGTTGTAAATTCGGAGATAGAAAATATGTGTTTCTTTGTTTTAAGGTCTTCCAAGTGGAGGTTATCTAATCTCAAGATAGAATTTCTCTATTGATTTAAGGAATTTAATTAGGTTTCCTTCGAAAACTATGAAAACGAAAATAAAGTAAACGCGAACAATAAATTATAGATCCGTTCTTATCTTTTCTTGTATTTTACAAATGGATTTTCTGTTAGTCGTGCTGTTATATCGATTTAAGCTACTCGTCTCTTATGAATTTATATATAACCTCCGTATTTCCTAAAAACTACTAGTTTTATTCCATAATAAAATTTTTTTTATATGCTCTCCCAGAAACGTCTAGTTATATCGGGTAAGTTCTAGGGTTTCTACGATTTAACTGCAGTATACAACATAACACTAACATATTATATATACTTTCTTCTTATCATTTGTGTTTTTCTCTTTTCAGTGTAACGCTGCCGTAGGTGTGAAAGCATTTTTTGATATGATGCATAGCGGGCCACACAAGGTGATGCTTTTCGGTGCAGCTTGCACTCAAGTTACGGATCCGATAGCAAAAGCTTCCAGACGGTGGCGTCTTACGCAGGTAAAATTTCAATATTGTTTATTATCTATCGACGAAGTCAAATTTCATTTAGTTATAATACTTATATACGCACAAAAAAAACGATTAATTATACATATGTTATAATTAACGTTAAATTTACTAACGTTTTCTTCTATTTTTACTAACTCTTTAAAAATAGATTGTATAAACAAACTCCAATCTCTAACACGGCGGAAGCTCAGCGCTTTTCAGTTAAGGAAAATACGTTGATTCCTTAACCCAATATAAGCGAGGTATCTTACAGAAACTTCTTACTGCAGGCTATTTTTGAGTATTTCGCGAAATATATTTTTCAATACTAAAAATGATATAATACTTAATGTATTTGTCAAAATTTACTGAAATTTTAAAATTTATCCTTTCTATTATCAAAATGTATCTATTTTTACAAATACAATAATTGCAATAAATCGAAGTAAAAAAGTGTCTTAACTATCAGAAAATATATACAGTAAATAAAGATAGAATTTTATGCTACCTATATATAATTATAAAAAAAGAAATTATGAAATATGTATTCCGTGGCACGTACATATATAATATGTTAACGAGTACTATGTAACAAATATTATCAGCATATGTGATGAGTTATACTGGAGCTAGGAAGACCATGACGATAAATTTGCATACGTGCTATCTGATGATTAGGCCTCAGACATTGCCTTCCTCTTGACATTATCATTGTTTCTGGTAGGAAAGCTTCCTCTTGCTTAACCAACGTACAGTAAAGTAAGTGAGAAAGAGAGAGAGAGAGAGAGAAAGAGAGAGAGAGAGAGAGAAAGAGAGAGAGATGTACATAAAGCACGTTGACGCTTTCTCTCGCGGATCGTCCTCACCCTCTTCTCTCATTCTCCTCATTCTGCGATGCCCATTGACGCGTCCACATGAGAGTACCACCTAATGTCACTAACGTCGAGTCCTTCTGTTGATCTAACGCGCAAAAGGACGAATGAGCCGAATTAAGACCGCTTGTTGAAGATTAATGTACCTCCAGGAAATTGACGACGTGGATAGATCTAATAATTACTATGTGCGTGCATGTCTCTATGTTATATACGTGCAAAGAATTACAAGAAAGATACAACTTAATGATTCGTATATAAAGATATATACCGTTAATAAATTAAACTTATAATAATAATAGAAAAAAATATCTTTATACAATATATTCACGATATCCGATGAAAATTATTTCTGAAGTAGAGTTTGTGATCAAATAAAACGTGTGATAAATTTAGATGTTCAAATAGAGTTTTTTTCGGTTAATTTTATTCTCTTTCTCTCTATTCGTAAATACGTTTATAGATTCCTCCAATATGGAGTTCTTTCGTGTTTTGAATAGCTAATGCAGTAAAGAATAAAATTCGAATAAAAAGTCGTGATTGAACATAAAAATAAAATTATTTGTTGGCTCATTGGGGGAAATAGCCTTGACGACATAAAAAAAAACCCTAAATTTTGTATCTATTATTACAAGGAACTCAATAAGGTTACGTGAAAATATTGAGCGTGTCTCGCTCCTGTATATGATGCTAGCAAAATGAACCCGTCGGTCTCTTTTATACGGATTTCATTTATAGATATAGAGAACTGATGGTTCTCGCTAATGCATGTGTAAGTGTGTATGTGAAAATGAAATATGGTTATAATGATATTGAAAATACTTAAATTCGATAAGTTACCCTCGCTTCGCATTTAACAAGGCATCCCAGAATTTGGAATTCTTTGTAGTTATTTCTCAAGATGTGTTCTCGTGAAAGTTCTACAGAATAATGACAAGCGTGATTCTTTTAGAGAGCTGGTCCAGAAAAAGCCTACAACTATGACGCTAAGCCCGAGCGTGTCTATAACTATAGCAACAAAAAGTTCTGAACAAACTAAAGCCCGTTTTTTAATACATATTAGAAAACTAAAGTCGCGAGTAATTGCGCTTTCAATTGTTTGTGCTCAGTGTGCGGCTGTCTTGTATCCCCTTGCCCTGTAATCTCCTGCAAGCCTTGTCCGATCGATATTTTCCTGTTTCTCTCATACAATTCAAATAATACTCTCCCCACAAAACCTTTTATTATTTTGTATTTAACTTGAAAATTTTCAATATCCTCCTAAGAAAAATGTAATTTCCAAAAAGTAAAAGAAAAAGAAATACGCGATAGATAATAATTTATAACACAGACGAAATATCAACTACAACGCGTAAAAAAATCGTATTACATCAGTCCGTCGCAACCAATTTCCTATTCTTACAGAGAAAAATATATAACTCTTGACACTCGCAATTTACATGGGAATAGGGAAAAGTGTTGAACGAAATGTGTACGACGACGAGGACGAGAACGGCACGGCGCGGGTCGCCGGTGCAATATTCTTCAAGTTGTTAGCTGCAGGCGATAAGACTTCCCGAAATGTGTCAGACTGAAGAGGCGAACCATTCGAGAGGATAGGAAAGGGGATAGAAGAAGGGCAGAGGTATTATTTCGAAACTTTGCCGAAGTGCACGCCCGTCATTTCTCTCACTCGGCCTCTTAAACTCCTCCATCCCTACTTCACGATTCTCCTTCGACGCGTTTTTCACGAATCTGCCAATATGCACGGGTGAGTCAGCTTGCCAACTTGAAATATTTTTCTCTTTTATTTATTATTTTCATTATTTCTTTTCTAATTTTTCTTTATATTCTCAAAAACATAACGGGCATCCTTCGAAATGTTAATGGTGTCGCATATAACTTATTGTTTTTACCAAACTTTATCGTAAATAGGATAATTGAAGTTTAGTTTTAAGAATCATTAAATTGATAATACATAGCAAAATAAGTTTCTACATATGTTATAATATCTTTCATATCACAAATATTATTTCTTACCACATTATTAGTTTTTTTAACCTGTCTTTTTTATAGTCATATAAATTTTACTATTCGATTTAAGGGCAAAACTTTGTTCTTTATATATTGTTAATAATACTACTTTCTTTGGCCATAACTGCATATTAATTCATTCTTTGTGTCTGCATTCACATCATTATGAACTTCTTCAAATTATTATTTACAGAAACAACGTGATGGAATTGTTATGTTTACAATCGCGCACATGAATTCGAGATAATCGTATTTTTTATGCAATTTATATATTACTATCCTACATAAATACGTAACACTCAAAATTACGACGAAAAAGAACAATAACAATGAACGAATGTAGTAACGACCTAAATTTTAATAATTCAGAGATCAGTTGAAGACGTGAATCACGATCCAGGTGTAGGACAATGGATCTTATAAGAATACCGAACTCTTCTTTCAGACCATCGGGAAAACAACGCTCATCCATTTTTCTTCTCTAGACTTTTATCATTCTCAGTAAAAGCCTTGTAAAGTCTTAAAATACACCAGGGAATATTATTTCATTTTACGACCGTTTTTTAGATATATTTCTTTCATTATTGTTTTTATTTTTTTGAACCAAAAAAAAAGAAAAAAATAAAAGGGAATAAAAGAGAAAAAACATCAAATGAAAATAAAACGTGAAATACTTCAAATCATCATTGAGATTTAATCTTTTTCTTCAGTTTACGCGGCACGCTACCTGTCTGACCGCACTACAGAACTACTATAATACTTAATCGAACATGTATACATACTGTGTACACATACAACCAATGAAACGTTGAGAATGATGGCTGGAAATTTTCCGATTTAACGATAGGTCGAAAGAGAAAGAGAAACAGAGAAAGAGAATGACTCTGTATTCGATACTCGTCGAAATTCACTAAATTGGCTTTTAGAGATAAACTTCAATTTACTTTCACAGTTTAACGAAGCTCGAAAACGAACTATTCCTTTCTCTCTCTCTCTCTCTCTCTCGCTTTCCTTTATTCTTGCTTTTTCTCTTTGCTTCTCTATTTCATTTCAGCTCATCGCTGATAAATTGTCCCTCCGCTAACGAATTACTTTGCATTTTTTTTTGTTTTTTCAAACATCCATCGATCGTTAATATCTCGTTCTCTCTCATTCTTATTTTTCTTTCTTCATTTATTCGCACGAGAATTTAATTTCTCTTTCCAAGTATTAATTAATATCATGATTATCGGTTGAACAAATACAGCGAAAATAAAAACAAATGTTAACATTACAATTGCAGAATATAATAGCAACGTTTGCAAACGGTAATTAATACGTATTAAAATTAACGAGATACATAATAGTGCAATTATTATTCATAAAGCTTGACTATGCCTAGTCCTAGAATATGTAATACGATTCATATTGGAAAGGAAGCAAGGCGTGACGTGGAATGGAATTATACAAACCATAACCTTTGGAGATTATGTAGATGTAGTTGTAGATGAGGAAGAAATATTAATGGAACATGCAAAAAAAAACCCTAATTAACCCAGATAAAAAAGGTAGAATCTCAATATTACTAAAAAAAAAAAAAAAAAACCAAAAAGAAAGGTTACAAGTAGATTACCGATAGACAAAAAATCAGAGCAAAGAATAACCAATCTAAAATTTGAATGAAATAAAGAATTTACTAACACTGTGCCGTCCGGTGGCTACACGTTGGGGCCATGCGCAAAACAAAAAAATTAGAAAAACAAAATTTAATGTGTAAGTCTTGTAGAGTCGAAAAACTGGCGATAAAACAAAATGATCTGGGTCAGTCCTACCGGTGCCAAACTAAAGAATTCCGATTAGACGTGCGAACGGTATAGTGTTAAGTAGAAATCAGTGGAGAATTTAGAAAATTACATAATATTGAGGGGGCGGAATTATACGATTCTCCAAACATCGTAGGAGTAATCAAAGCTCGAAAATTACAATGGGCGGGACACGTAGCACACATGGGATATGAAATAACAGCATATACATATAATATTTGTAGGAAAACCGAGTAGCAAAACACCATTAGGTAGACCAAGATATAGGTGGAAAAGACAACATTAAATTCAATCTAAGAGAAATCGATCAAGTAGATACACCGTGGACCGAACTCGCGCAAAACCGAGAGGAATATAGCTTTCTTGCGTTGAATTAGCAATGAACTTTCGAGTTTGAAATTACATGTAAAAAAGAAAAGCTTTACATTATAGGTACTCGTTTCTATGAAGAAATTGGGCCAAAAAATGAGTAACTAATTATTAAAAAATAAATGTTACATTAATGAATAAAAATAAAAGAAAGAAAAAGAGGGAAAGACAAACAAATAGGAAATTATGAGTTTCAAGAAATTAATTTCTTTGAAATTTCCCATAGTAGATTACATTTGAAAAGAAATAAATGAATAAGAGAAAAAGAAAGAAAATATATGGAATGCGAAAAAAGAAAAATGAACGTAATAAAATATAGAAGATCTTGATTCGAAAAACGATCTCTTATTCTCGCACAAGGTCAAAGACGTACCCCTATATGTGTATCTTTCTACCTTAATGAAAAACCCGTAATCGTTACTCGTTGATGCTGAAATTGTTTCCAGTGAGTGATCCCTGCACGATGCACCCCCTAATTAATCCACCCTCGTTAATTATCGGAAGACATACCACTCGAGTTCGTCGACCCCCTTTATCACTACTCATCCATGTTTCCTTAGTGTTAGCTAAAACTCTGTCTCTGACTGTCTCACTCACTCTCTCCTACTCTCTCTCAAGCATAACTTTCATCTTATTAGTGTATTACTTGGTAAGCTTAATAATATATTACATATAATACCCCCAAAGCGGATTATTAAAAGTATTACACATGTTAACTTCTATACAAGTATTAAATATATATAATGACATAATTTTTTGTTAATTAATGAAAGGAACATTAGAATGATTAAAATATTTTTTTGAAAGCTAGTTTTAGCAGAATACCAAACTTTCATCCTCTACATATATTTATTATTTTATTTATATGATTATTTTCCATTTAACAGATTTGAGTCACTTCTCTAATAACAGCTTTTCACACTTATTCAATATTACCAAAAAGATCACGTCTTTTTACCGCCTTTCTGAAGTCAACAGCATACAGTTTTTGTTTCTTGTTTCTCAGGACAGGTCACCGGTTACTATAAACCCCTCAAATATCAAACCCTCTTTTTGCTACTCTCTATATATAATTTTTAATACTAAATACTAAAATAATTTCAAATAAAATAAATTTATTTTATAAAGTTAAAGTAAAAATCTAAAAAAAATGAAATAATGATATCAAATTTATATCCGCGTTTCTTGTAAAAAAAAAAAGTAATAAAACAAATAAATATATTTGAACAGTGTACATGAACTTGCATTTCTAGTTGAAAAATCTCTCTCTCTCTCTCTCTCTCTCTCTCTCTCTCTCTCATTCTCGTCGATAGACAAAATTCTAAAAAACCAAGTCAGCACATGATAGGCAAAAAATTTACAGCACATTCTTTTTCTGCGGTACACGTTACATCGTTATTTCGCGCTCGTACAGCGTGCACCAACGTGCGCTCGCGCATAAATTAAACTTCTCGTTCCGAAAGATAAGAAAAAAAGTTTTCAAGAGAAAAAATTGTGACCGTGGGTAAAGTTAACAAAGAAGGCATGAATGATATAAAAAAAAAATTATTCTTTGTCGTAACTTATCTTTTATAATAGTTTCCAAAAAACGAGAATAGTTGTTAGAACATATAAACTAATATTGATACACACACACTTACCTTGTATCTGTATATAAATACGAATCTATAATAACAAGAAAGTTATATTAACTCGACGATCGAGTGGGGAAATAACCATTTTCGTTATCTAAATCATTTCAATTTTCATTTTAAATAAGCAAGGCATTCTTGACGGAACTACTTTCTTGTCGACTAAACCACATTTATCCGTTAGAAGAATATATACATATATACATATTATAATATATTCCGTTCCAGTAGAGACACGTACAATGCACTTGATTCTCGTTAGGTACCGTATATATATGTTGTGTGTATGTGCGTGCGTGTGTGTGTATGGAAACGCTTGCGCTCATGCGCGCACAATGTACGAGAGTTACCCGAGCGAAATGAAATTAAAACTTGACGCTGGTATGGGTAATGCATACCGGTGACACGCTATCCGTAAGTTTGCTCGTTTTACGAAAATCAATAAGTACGGTAATCTACCTGTCTCGATTCTCGACGGCGCATGCGTAAAATGCGACTAATACCACACAACCATATTATATAGCACGACGATGACGACGAAACCGAAGACAAAGACGACGGCAATGTCAAGAAGAAGACAGTCGCGTGTTTCTTTAGCGGCAACATTTCACTTGGGAATTATACGCTATCAGGTGCAATACGTCCCACTGTAAAAAGGAAGACTACCTTATAATGACGAAGATAGTGGATTGGGTGAAAGGATTGGAGTGAAAAAGAAAAAGAAAAAGAGAGAGAGAGAGAGAGAGGAAGAGACTGACAGAAAAACAGATAGAGGGAATAGGCTTTCGCTTGGCTCTCGAATAAACATGTCACCGAAAGAATAAAAGAAATGGGAAGAAAATGAAGAATGTAAAAAAGGAAAAAGAAAAAGAAAAAGAAAGAAACGGATGGATAGGCAATCGAACGCGCGCGGGAAGAGATAAGTGAACAAAATAAAATATAACAGATAACAAATTTAACAGATCGGTTAAATAAGCACGAGCAAAATAAGGCAGATAAGAAACAGCCAAATTAAGAAATAGAACCTTTCATTTTTTCGAAACAATAGAAAATAGACTTGCACCACTTTCTAAATAAACGGTCCATATATTATAGATCGTCATATTACAAAACAATAAATTAATTAATATATTGCAAACATTCAAAAACAATCATTTCTTCATATGGTGTTCGAATATTAATAAGAATCAGATATATGTATCCTATACAGGATAAATTAACGTTTGCATAATATATATATTTTTTTTTTAACTTTCACTTACAATTAATAATAAAACTAATCGTAAAACGAAGTCGATAAAATAAAAGAAATTTATCATTTTTTAAATATTTCTCTCCTTTATATTGCAAAAATTGGTTTCCAACAACCCATCACTACATTTCGAGAAAAAGAAAGATTATGTTTCAGATATATACATATGTATATATGTTATGTACGCATACAAACGAAACTTAGTCCGTATATGATAGCTGCTTAAACTATCATATAGTTCTTCCTCGGAGGCACTTGCAACCTCTCCTTTCGAATTCGATCTTATCTACTTCACTTCGTTTCTCTCTGTCTGTCTGTCTGTCTGTCTGTCTTTCTGTCTGTCTCTCTCTCTCTCTCTCTCTCTCTCTCTCTCTCTCTCTCTCTCTCTCTCTCTATTTATCTATCTATCTCTTTGGCCACAGGCGATATCCTTGCTTTAAAGGAGTTAAACGTTGCGGAGGCATTTACAATCTAATATAAGCAACTTGGGAACTTCGATGTCACGATTTAAACGAATTCCGCTACCTGAAATATCACCTTTCCTCATTTTAATAATCCTTTACTCTTCCTCTCTCCTCTTTCTCTTAAATCTTCAAAATTAGTTTTATAATTTTTATAAACGTGTCCGTAATTAAATATAATAAAGAAAAATTTGATTAATATTTTCGAAAAGTTTTAATTATAAGATAAGCAAAAATTATATCTGTAAAAAATAAAAATAATAATACAAAAGAGAAAAAAAGAAACAGGAATAGGACCTTTCTGTTTTAGTTATATCTATACAGATAAGACTATTGTTAAAGTTCCTAGCTCATCCTCTACCACGACGGCGTTGGCCGAGAAGCTGAATCTTTTTCCTGGGGTATCTCCTGACTTGCCCTGTATTCCTCTGATGTTTTTTCAGCACATCACTCCGCTCGCTGCGAAAATGGTGATGGCAGCAGGGAGTCCAGTTTTGCTGCTGCCTCACAGTGGGTGATAATGTGGATGTGGTCAGTCCTAATAGACTAGATTAAACTCTTGTACTTTATAAAATGTTACCCCCTAGAAAGGGGGGTGAAATGTACAGCAGAGCTCTCCATGGGGGAGGTATTTCTTACAAATACATCACGTTTTTACGAATATTATGTTAGGTATAGTTGCATGCGTTTGGGGTATATTCCTCTCCGCCTGCTGTGAATTTAAAACAAAATACAATGAACATAAAAATATAAAGAAAATATTAATAAAGCAAAAATATTTTATCAATAGTTGGCCCCAAGGTATAGTAGTATTAATACAAAATTACTTTTTTTATGAGAATTTTCTCTTGATTTTTATGAATCATAAGAATTTCTAGCGCCTCTTTGGCCGGTACCAGTTATGTTTTTATTGTATAAAAAAGAGAAAGAGAACGAAAAAGTTCTCCTTCTTTTTACGAATACGTGACCTCAATATGGAAATACTCGCATTCCATGAAAGCTTTCTTCTCGGACGATCGACGTGTACTATATATTATATGTTTATATATATATATATATATATATAGTGTGTGCGTATGTATGTGTCGATGTAAAAACGTACAATAGGTTGCGGAAGTATTTCAACTCCCTTTTGAAACTGTGTAATTCTTTTTAAAACGCAACGAGTGATCCGAGAATTTAACATGAATTTTTCTTCTTCTTTTCCACAAAAAAAAAAAATGTAAAATTTTAGCAAATACAAGTAATTCCTATCCATGTGTAACTATCCACAGATGCGTATAACACATTTATATGTGAAATATGGTCTTGTTCTATGTGTAGATACACACGAAAGAAATCTTTTCCCTACGTAATATTTTTTTACACAAGGAATTGAAAATGTACCATGAATTGTATGTATCAAAATTAGTATTGCATTTTCCAGAAATTTATACCAAGTCTAGTGTTTATATTTCAAAATATTTTACACCAGCCGCTATATACAACATTATTTATAAATGTGCAAACGTTACTTATATATGTATATATTGGTGTTTTATCATATAATTCAGTTAATTTATGAAATAACTGACTATTTAGAAAAAGCGTATAAAAAGAATCTTCTTATAGACTTAAACAAGTTATTTTATGAAATCATAAGGTAATATATGAATTTACAAGAGGCGAGTAATTAAAGTATGAAATTAAAGTTTAATACTATTTATAAGAAAAATATTCTTCGATTTTTCGTTTTTTAATAACTGTCTATACTGCACTGTTGTAAATTCAGAAACAGAAGACATGTCTTCCAAGCGAAGGTTATCTAATCTCTTAATAGAGTTTTTCTATTGATTTAAGGGATTGATTTAAGGGATTGAATTACATTTTCTTTGAAAACTATGAAAACCAAAAAAAATAAGCGCGGATGAGTGCTCGTATATCCGTCTTATATCTTTCTATTCTTTGAAAACAAATATTCTGTTACATATGCTGTTCTATCAACTTTAATTAATCCTCTGAGCATCAAAGTCTTCAGGAATCTACGTGTGAGCGATAATGAGGATACAGATAATCAAATTGAAGTTCGTTGATTAGTATAATGGTATAATATTAGTTAGTTCGTGTGTTCCTCTCTCTATAACTTGTTTCGGAAACCAGTAACGTATATGTCAATAAAACCAACAATGCAAAAGTTTAATAGAAAAAAGCAAACGCCGAGAAAAATAAAGTGATATCAATTTTCAGTTTATAAATAAATTTTCAGATATTTCTCGCCGAGAATTAATTGTATATATATTTTATTGTATATTCCTCTGTTAATAAAAAAAAAAACAAATACATAAATATGTACATATACTTATAGTCCAGCACATCGTATTATTTCCGAATGAAAAATTTGGTATGTCGTGTTACTCGAAAACGGTACTTCTGTTATTATTTTCCTGGCCAACAACATGAAGGGTTTGCTAATAAAAAAAATATAAAGTCATTTGACCTCGTTTGTTTTTACTCGACAAATTTTCCGCTTGTTTCGACCATTTAGTTTATTCTCTTCTATTCTATTCTCTTTCCTTTTATCTTTTTATCTTTTTTTTTTTTATCATTTTATCCCTTCTTTATAGCCACTTTACTTTACCCAAGGCAATGTCAGCAACCATTGTTAAGCGAACTCCTTTCTTACATTCATTAATGTTCTGTCCACACACATATGTATGGCTTGAACGTTTAGGATCTATGGAAGAAATGCTGAAATTAAGTGAAGAATATAAGATACTTTCATCCATTATCTCTTTTTGCTTTTATTTGTGTTTCAGCTCAGTTACGCGGACACTCATCCGATGTTCACAAGTAACAGCTTCCCAAATTTCTTCAGAGTAGTACCATCGGAAAACGCTTTCAACGCGCCACGTGTAGCGTTGCTGATGCATTTCAATTGGACCAGAGTGGGCACCATCTATCAGAACGAGCCACGATACGCTTTGGTAAACAAAATTTATGATTTTAAATTTAATTTATAATTAAACTTTGAAGATCATTAGGACTTTGTGGTAACGTAAAATATATACGTCAGTGATACGATTTATAATTGAAAAAAAAAATCTACCAACACATTATCTTACATAAATATATTTTCTTTAATGTTAGCCGTATAATGAATACATGAAAATATATACAGTAAAGTTATAAAATTGCTTTATTCCTCGTTATTATTTTTAATTAAACGAGTTGCATTATTTGTTTATTTCATTCATATAATATCTCAAATAATCTTTATATACAATTAATAAAGAGTCAAAAATATGTATCTACAGTAATAGTCAAAAGTATTCGTATAGTAATATAATGGAAGCTTTTATTTAATATTCAAAGATTCCTCATAATGGAATCCAACATTTTTTTCTATTCGTCAATTCTGGCCGCTTCTGCCTAATTATAATATCCATTTCATCAAATTGACGACAATACACATTCGTATTGATCATCTCATTACCTTCAATCTATAAGAACTGTCTCTTTACTTTTATTCTACCAAAAAACCTCATCTCTACTTATACTTTATCAGAACTACTAGAATTTGGTCGTGCTAGCTATTTGTTTGAACTACTAAAAATGGGTCTTATTGGTCCTTTACCTAAACTACTAGAATTCAGTCTTGCTAGCCTTTCAGTCGGACTATTGGAGCTAACTCTATGGTCTAACTCTATTACTGCGAAAATTTTGTATAAAAAATGTAGCAGGACGTCACACGACGTTCGTGGATACTTCTTTTCACGCGTATTCCGCTCTCTAACCCTAACACAAGATAGCCAGTGGATGTTGATGAAGTAGACAATAAACACCAGGACAGCTATTCGTGAAGGTAAGTGTTTTCCGGCTTGAATATTTAATAGTACGAGAGAAATAAAGCTTATTACGCTGTTTAACATTAGTCAGACGGCATTGGATTTCTTTAGACAACTTCCTTGATTGTTCAGGTGCTATTGCGTTATCGTAAAATCGAATTGTTCCAAACAGGATATTTACGAGGATTAACAAGAATTAACTACCAGGTCTATAAATATGAAACCAAAATTTGCTCATAGATGGCCCTAGCTACTGTATTCCTACAATTACCTCGGTCAACTAACAACTGAATTTTTTTTTTTCTTTTGTATCTTCTTTCTCACCTTTTTCATCTCCTATCTCTATACTCCCCCTCTTTTCATGTTGTTTTATAAAATTGTATCGTTACCATCGCCTAAGAAGTTTTGCTTAAAAAAAATATATATATATATGTTCGAATACATAATTTTATATACGTTTACAGTGTAATCTATTTACATCAATAACCTGTATAAATAACTTGAATTGAAAACTTAAATAGCTTTCATTTTTGTTTCATTAAAGTAATTCGAAGACTTATAAGTAAAAAGAGTTACACCTAATCTCAATTTCGAAATTTATCTCATTTTATACTGCTAATCTAATATTTGCTGTATTCTAGTGAGTTTAAATAACTTCTATTAGAGAAGTTATGTCTCATGTATATGTGTTACGAGAGTTGACTTAACGAAAACATTTCTACTTTATGAATTGATTTCATAAATTTGTTTAATTCGTTTATATCTGTAATAACAATATCATAAACGTATATAAATTTATATGGAAAAAATAATGATAATTCATTTTGCAATGTGAAAAAAACAACAGGAGCTCGTTAGAAACTTACAAAAAGAACAAGTCAGCATACATCCACTTTATTTTATTTTCAACTCATCTCAAAATTTTACTCGAAACCATGACGTCTACAGCCGTATTACGAACCATAGGTATGTATATCACGTTGTCATCGAAAGTATACTAAATCATCCGAAAAAAGTTCGAATAAGAAAGTATGAAAAGTTCCCTTTTAAAAAATACTACGGTTGGTATCTTTAAAAGAGGTAGGCTGTTAACTATAAGAGAAAAAAAATCAGATAGAAAAATAATGGCATCTATAGTTGTAAGAAATTGAGAAAAGGAGGGAACATGATGCGTACTCACAATGCAGAACAAAGTTTACAGAGAGATGCCTGCCAAATGCAAATTCCTTTCACGGTTTGGTGAGAGTACATACTTGTATCCCCACCCTATTCACCGTATTCTCCTTCACCATCCTTCCCAAACATTTTGCACATTATTACGTGCATAAAGCAGCACCAGGAACTTCGGCATCCATAAATTTGTCAAAGATATACGCAAACGTCAGATGGCCCCTTACAACTACTAGCTTTTGTGTCTGCTCATTCACTCTCTCTCTCTTTCTCTCTCTCTCTCTCTCTCTCTCTCTCTCTCTCGTGAATCTATTTACATGACTATATATATTTAGGTGAATTAATATCACAGCTTCTAGGTCGCAAGATTGTAATTAAACCGATAACATCTTCGACTTGCATCTACTATCTTGTAATGCAGCATCTTTCTTCTCCTTGGAAATTAATATCTTTCTATAAGTCTTGCAAATAACTTAGAACAAATCGTGAAATGTAATCGTAACCGTGATAGATACGATATCGAATCGCTGGTTAATAATAGAGAGACGTAATAAACTGATTTTAAATGTGAATAATAATATTTACTGAGAGAAAATTTCTGATCTTTACAAGCATCTTTTCCAATCTATTTATTGTAGTTAATTTCCCATTTTAATTGAAACAATTTTGCATTTCCCGTGGAAATTTGTATGAATCCAATCTAACGCAACGAATTTATTGTTTCATTGAAAAGAAAAAACGAGTAAAAAAAAAATTATATAAGAAGAAAAGAAAATAATATTTTTCGGAATGCGTACTTTAATTATACGATATATTTTGGTATATCTACTATATATTTTTATGGAATTTTGTATGTTTTTTTAATCACAGGCGCACAATCATTTGGTCTCTGATTTGGATAAAAACAAGATGGAGGTCGTGGAAACACAGAGTTTTGCAACGGATGTCACGACGGCACTTGAGAAGCTGAAAGAGAAGGACGTAAGGATCATTCTTGGAAACTTTAATGAAGACTGGGCGAGAAGGATATTCTGCGAGGCCTACAAGTTGGTATTCTGGACGTACAAATTATTTTAGTTTGTGTTTACGATTTATTCGTTTTTATATATATGATATCCTACTCTTTTACCAATAAATAATTTAGCTAAAACCGTTAAAGTCAAACATTTTGTATGGTTTTTATGCTATATGTTGCTTTATATAATGATGTAGAATTTTTCTGAGAAATATAAATGCGTATTCATGTCAGTTTTTGTATGCATATTGCCAATAAAACATCGAAACTTTATATTGTAATAATTCTAAAAAAATTTATCTTGCAACTACATCTAATGAATAATGAGATATTAATATTTATTACTAGTATTATTATTATCATTAAAACAAAATTCGGAAATATTAGGAAGTTAATTTATAAAACTAAAAGAAAGAAAAACATTCTAAATTAGTGATATTTTCTTTAAAATGATCATGGTTAAATGTTAAATATCGCTTATGCCGTTGAATTAACGTGTTATAGGATGTAAGTATTGTGATATCACGATATCTCATTTTTCATTAACAATAAGTTTATTGAAAGCATATTTACAATTATATTGCTTTGTAATAGTTATTTGAGATCTCCTGGTATAAGAATTAATGTGATTTCTGATGATCTCTTTTCCGAATTACAACTGCAAGCTTGCAACTTGCACCTGCTTTGGTAATTGTTTTACGTGTAATGTCAAATTCAAGTGATCTTGGAATGCAACTTTTCTGTAATATGATCTAATTGTAAAATACAACTGATCTCCAACAAGTCCAAAATACCACTCAAAGCAATTCGTCTCCTTATTTCGTTTTCTTCTGCTCTATTTTCATTAATTTATTTCTAACTTATCAGGCATATATGTCTGTGATTTTTTAGGTTCGGGATGTACGGAAGAAAGTACCAATGGGTCGTAATGGGCATTTATGCAGAAGAGTGGTGGACTCGGCCCGGTGGTGGTTGTGCACCCTCCGAGCTTGCGGAAGCTTTGCACGGCGCCATCTTGACAGATCTCTTACCCTTAACAACCGAAAAGCATTATACAGTGTCTGGCATTGTAAGTAAAAGCAAATACTTTTTATAAAAAACTTTATGATCGTCCTTTTTCGTTGTTGGTAAACAAGATAATTAATCATTAAACTTATTATTACAGGTAATTCGTTCCATCTCTTTCCATCAAAAATTACTATTATCTTATTTTTATTAACAGAAGAAAGTTAAAGGGTAGATATATCATAAAATTGCATTTCTAATAGATCATCTCCATCTAATTTATTAATCAAATAAACTTTCTTTATTCTCTTATATTATAGTATTATTTATATTCATTTCTTCTACAAAAAAATCTTCTACAAATAAAAGAAATATTGTTAATAAGATCATTATTTTCCATTCTTCCTTATGATGCAAATGGTTTAACAAGTATCAATTTGATTACAAAAATTAACAGAGCAAGATATTATAACATAAACCAGATCGAAACCAAAGTTATTATTTTAAGCTCACCCATAGTTACCGATACTATATTACTACTATTAATTGTACACCTGCTACCATA
The DNA here is from genome assembly GCF_001313835.1 of Polistes canadensis. Classification (NCBI taxonomy): domain Eukaryota; kingdom Metazoa; phylum Arthropoda; class Insecta; order Hymenoptera; family Vespidae; genus Polistes; species Polistes canadensis. Next base: position 113,229 of record NW_014569624.1, read on the forward strand.
GATTAACTGTTCTAAATTATATATAAGTCGATTATTCGTACCTAAATCTATTTTGATCTTATGCTAACTACCGCTTTTCCCAAGAGAAATCTTAATTCTTAGCCTCCGTTCGATACCCCATAAATCTTATTTTGCTCATTGCTTATACAATGCTTTGCTTGTATTTTATAAAATGTAACAAAAATAGAACAGTATACACGAGAATGTTACTTTTTTATTTTTTTTTTATTTTTCAGACACCTGATCAGTATCAAGCCGAGTACGATTCGAGAAGGGGAAAGGAGTATTCGAGATTTCACGGATACACGTATGATGGAATTTGGGCAGTAGCATTAGCTATACAACGTGCAGCACGTAGAATACGGCACTTTCGTCGGAATCAGACTATATCGGATTTCAAATACAGAGATACACTTTGGGAGACGCTATTCCTGGAGGCTCTCAAGAACACGAGCTTTATAGGTGTAACGGTGAGTAGCTTCCTCAGGTAAGTTTGTATAGTTTAATACATACACCATCGATTAGGATTATACAAGGTCTTACTAAAGAGTCCACCAAAAAGAATTTTAATAACCAAATAGAATTTTGTTTGTATCGTGCATCATATACAACATTTTGATGCATTCTACCAATAAATCGAAAAAATTGTAATACATAAATATTACGCTTAAATCGAAAAATCTTAAGAGGAAAAAAGTTAATTATCTCATCGCCACGAAACGGAATTGATGCTTCTCTCAATTCAATTTGTATGCATATTCAGAAGAAAATTAATAATATACCTTTGTCAATGCATACAGTAATACATAAAATGCAAAGTATTCACAATTCAAAATGTCGAAAAATTGTTTGCAGGATAGTAGTTAGTTCATCGAAATGAATTTTTCGTTTTGAAAACAAATACCACTGACGCATTGAAATCGTATAAATCTAACTCACGTAACACATGTTACATACACATTCATGTAATGCTACTGACATTTAGTTTAGTTCGTTTAATTTTGAAATAACATACGCTTCACTTTCCTTTTGCACATTAGTAATGTAGTCACGGGACCTTTTGGCTCAGCAAGTAGTTAATGTTATAAACAACGTTACCGTGCTGTACCGTTAATTGAATCCATACTGCCCTGAGTGTACGTCGTCCCTGAAACAACGTAACCTCTCTCACACCAAAACGTACGTGACCACATGGTATCCATCGTTACGATTCTCTCTTCCATATCGCAACTTCAAATTTAATCCGCAATACGAATATCGATTCAAAAGCAAAATACGCAGGGAAAAACTACTTTTAGAAATTTTCCTAGCAGAAATGTCCAAAAAATTAGAAACAAAAATGTCTTAATAATGTTTTTCATATATAATGTATTCCAAAATAATCTGATCAAATGCAGTTATTTGTTTATCGTCTGAAAATAACTGAAAGAACATTTTCTTTATTCGCAGGGACCCGTGCATTTCACTGAAAACGAGAGGAAGGCTTACATCTTATTGAAGCAGTTTCAAAGTGAGTGAATTCTCCCCCTCCCTCTCTCACTCCTTCGTCATATTATTTATTTTTCTATCAATGTATATGATGAGCATGTATTTCATAGATTACCCAGTCATTCTGTAAAATGCTCAGACAATTTCGGTTAATTTATATAATGTGCTTCAGTAGAATAAGTTTTAAAAACGGAGGGGGGAGAAGGAAGTAATTTAATTACTAATAATTGAATTCTCTCTCATAAAAAGACAAGAATCAAAAAGCTAGCACAAAGTTGATAAAAAAAATAATAAACAGTAAAATCTACGATAAAATATCGTGTTTATTCTTTCTTCGCGAAAATGTAAATGTACGCAGCGACGTATAGTAAATCTGTCTCCGTTAAAAAGAATGATAATCGAATTTTATAAAACCTTCGCTTACTTCAAGATGAATCACGATTTTGTGGATTCTATGTTGTCTCTCTCTCTCTCTCTCTCCTTCTTTCATAAAGATGTTGTTTCAGTTTTATATCGTATACTCTCCCTCTCTCTCTCTCTCTCTCTCATTCTCTCGTTCTCGCGCTTTCTCTTTCTAATGATGCAAAGAGAACAGAAGAAAATGAAGAGATAAAAGAAAGAGGATAAATCGAGAAAAGCTAGTGGTTTGGAGGAATTACTTTGGATAAAGTTTCGACGACGGCTGATCGTATAATCAATCACAAAGATTCTCTCCTTTATCTTTGGTCCTAGACGTAAAGTCGAATATCAAGTTTTGTCACTTTCCAACTACTTGTGATGCTTTCTCTTCTCTCGAATCATATACCATTCTCTCTAATCTTACCAAACGCACTCAAAACCGACATTGCAAATATTTATTCAATGTTCTATCTTGCTTAATGTAGTCGATTTAACGACCAGATAAAAATTCACAAATATATATTTTGATTTATATTATATTATATGTGTACACTTTGTATGTAATATAATAAATCAATTTAAAATGATAAAGAAAGATAATGTTTGTTATTATTTGCTATTATATTAAAGCAATAATATTGTTGATTCTAGGTGGTACCGAGGTTAAAGTTGGCGAATACGATGGAATGACAGACACTTTAGACCTGAGTAAAGGTGGCTCTTTAGTTTGGAGAGGCAAATCACCACCAAAAGATCGAACTCTTCACATCATTGAACATTCAACCGTGAATATTAAAATTTACGCATTATTGGCGTCCATTGCAAGTGTTGGCATCATCATGGCGGTCGTCTTCCTTGCCATAAATATAAGATATAGAAATCAAAGGTATAATTAAATTAAAACCATTTGTTCTCATTGTTTCCTTAACAGTATTATCTTTCTTTTGAGAGAACATTCCTTTCCCTATTTGTAACATATCAATCTTTATAAACGTGCTATTTCTGTATAAGTGAAAACTGTAAATTACGTTTGTTCTATCATGTTAAATGTGAAGCGTGAAATACGATAAAAGGAGCCTTCGATGTTCCTCGGCGAGAAGAACGAGTTAAAAGTTTTCGAAGGCTCGATCGTCGTTGCTTCTACTCGGTTAACCTCTAGATGGTCTCTTTCGAGCGATTTTGTGCTAACAACGAAACGAATGGGAAATCCCTTTTCCACAAGCGAGATTTTGTAGAAAAATTGAGATGGTAAATAGTAGCAGTAGTATCGGCACACCGCTATCTACCACTGCCTACTTTTATGATTTAGTTTTAATTAAAAACTAGAAATTTCATTTGAAAGAGATGAAAAAGTGTTGAAGAGATAGATAGCACGGGGTCGCCCAGTTTGAAACATAGCATCATTCGTAATGACTTTTTAGTGGATTAGCCTGACAAGAATGTGGAAAAAAATGCGGTTAATTATTCAGTGGAGTTAATTAAAAGTTTTAAGCGTGATCTAGTGGGCAAAGCGTCGCAATGGATTTTAGAGATGGAGAAAAAGGAATAAAACTGATGAATTTAATAAAAAAGAAAAAAAAGAGGAATAATAGAGATCATTAAATAAATAAAAATTTAAAAATTACCTATTAGTTATGAAAAATATTATTAATACATATTTCGGTTGTTATTGAATTTTTTTTCAACACAATAAAGAAGATTAAAAAAAATTAAAATATAAACACAATGTATTTATTTTTAATTTTCAGATACATAAAAATGTCATCGCCACATCTGAACAATCTCATCATCATCGGGTGTATGTTCACATACAGTAGCGTCATTTTTCTCGGATTAGACTCACAATTGTCGAGTGTTACCGCGTTCCCGTATATTTGTACCGCAAGGGCCTGGCTTTTGATGGCTGGATTTTCATTAGCTTTCGGCTCCATGTTCTCGAAAACTTGGCGAGTGCATTCGATATTTACCGATGTGAAGTTAAACAAAAAGGTGAGTAATACTTACTAGCTGCACTAATTCCATCTATGGGGGTACCATTCGATTTTCGCAGTATGCAGAAAAAAATACGATTTTTTGTTCTTTTCGCGTTATTACTTTAATTTAAATACGTTGACTATCCATAAAAGTGTCTTTTTTTTATAAAAAATATAAAAGTTTCCTTGTCATGGACTAGATTGCTCAACAAAAAGGATTCTCTCGCAAATATCTTCTTCCTTTATCTACTTTTCATACGAACTATCTTCATTCTATCTAGGTTATAAAAGATTATCAGCTCTTCATGGTGGTCGGCGTACTCCTGTTTATCGACCTCGGGATCATGACTACGTGGCAGATCGCTGATCCATTTTATCGGGACACTAAACAGATGGAACCTTACGTAAGTTTCTTGCTTTTTTGTTTTCGAACAAAAAACAAATTTTTATCTAAACTGAACTTTTTTTTATTGATAAACATAATAATTCTTTGTTTCGCGCAATTAAACAAAAAAATACAGTAATATTTTTCAACAAAATTATTTCAAACAAAACGAAAATAAAATTATTTCTGATTTTGTTAATTATTATCTTTCTATTTACTCTAATGAAATAACATAGAGAGAAAGAGAGAAATAAAGAAAAAATAGAAAAGAAATATTATTTTACAGAATAAAACATATTATTCCTCTTTATGTTTTATCATATTTTTTATCTTTTAATCGACAAGTATTCTCGTATATTTTTATTTATGTGAACGAACGAATACAAGCTTCCCGTAAAAAAAAAAAAAAAAAAAAAAAAAAAAAAAAAAAAAAATAAAAAAAAAAATCGAGCAGCGTCTTTGAACGGTTCAGAGGGTGTGCTTCTCGGAATCTCGTTTACTCAAGCTCACTCACTAAGGAAAAGCTCTTCGGAATATCNGAGAGAAATAAAGAAAAAATAGAAAAGAAATATTATTTTACAGAATAAAACATATTATTCCTCTTTATGTTTTATCATATTTTTTATCTTTTAATAATAAACAGAAAGTAAATAATTTTAAAAAGGACGAGATACTTAATTATTCGTACGTTAAAAAAAAAAAAAAAAAAAAAAAGAAAAAGAGCAAAAAATCTAAAAGTAAATCGAGCAGCGTCTTTGAACGGTTCAGAGGGTGTGCTTCTCGGAATCTCGTTTACTCAAGCTCACTCACTAAGGAAAAGCTCTTCGGAATATCGACTGTGCGCTCGCGGAGAACATTTCATTAATGTTCGCGCAACTCCAAGTCAAGACACGCGTATTTCCTATTGCAATAGTCATTTCGACCTGTGTATTATCCCCGATGAATTAATAAATAATATATTTATTCGTACGTATGTAAATTAATGCGTTTCCACACTTGGTACAAATTTTATTCTCAATTCTGACTCATCCTATATAAAAACAAGAAAGAAAATATTTTTTCAAAGGTTCTGAATGACATCCAACATATATCAATGGTTATATACTTAGAATAATATTAACATTCTGTAAATTAATTCAATTATGTTATTTAAATACATTTAATTTGTTTATAATATTTAAATTAAAGTAGTAACACACACATTACAGCCATATTATAATATCCTATTACACATTATATTTTAAATTACTAGTAATCCTATCTCAATATTATTATTATTATTATTATTATTATTTATATTATAATTTTATTTAACACACACATTCACACAATATTATAATAAATATGATAGGAGACTATAAAGATACGAACGAGATAATGTGAACAATATAATTTTAATTTTATGTAGTTACAAGTATCTCACATTTTCTTTTTGGATAGAAAATGAAAAAGAAATGTAATAAGCGAAATAAAAAACGGTTTCATTTGACGAAGTACCTATATATACACCTAATAAAAAAAAAGGAAGATCCTAAAAAGGTCGAGTTCACTCATTCTCTTTCTCTTTCGGGACAGATATAGAGAAAGAGAAGTTTCACGTTTGAGCGAGATAATGAAAAAGCAAGAGAAGAGATGGTGGTAGTGAGGGATACAACAAGTCGAGTAGTTGTGGTGGTAAGAAGTAGGGTAGAGAAGGAAAAAAAGCAATCATCGGTAGCGTTTTGCCAACAATCGGCCCTCCGGACCACACTCAATGTTGTTATCGGAAATAATTCTCGAAGCTCTTACCTCTCTTTAAGTCTCACTAACTCTCTCTCCCCCTCCTTTTTTTCTGACGAGTGGATACCTATCGTTTTGGCACTGAGCCCTCGGCTGCTTGAAAAGCTCGCGCTCGGCCGATTACACTCAACGATCATACTTATAAAATGTTCCTCTCTACTTCCTTCTTCTCGCAGTTACATCCCTCGAGCGAAGATATCATCATTATACCGGAAAACGAGTATTGCCAGAGCAACCGGATGACCGTCTACATGGGTTGTATATATGCTTATAAGGGCCTCCTAATGGTTAGTTTAATAATAGTTTCCCTTTTTTATATTAATACAGTCGAGTAAAAATCTGACCAAAGTAATATCTTTTCCTCAGATTTTCGGTGCGTTCCTCGCGTGGGAGACACGACATGTCAGTATACCAGCATTGAACGACAGCAAATATGTCGGCATGAGCGTTTACAATGTTGTGATAATGTGCGTTACCGGCGCAGCCATAAGTTTTGTTCTTGCCGATAAGCAAGACGCCATGTTCATTATGCTCTCCGTTTTTATCATATTCTGCAGTACAGCTACCCTCTGTCTCGTTTTTGTGCCCAAGGTAACTTTTCGTTATTGTAACTTCTTCTCTTTTGTTTCTTTTCTCTCTTTTTTCTTTTTTTTTTTTGTTTTTTTTTGATACCAGTGTGACAGTTTCTCTTTATTGCCAATAAATGCAATTCTCAACGGTGCTTTTTCTTCATGAACTAGCTGATAGAGTTGCGAAGAAATCCGCAGGGTGCAATCGATAAGAGAATGAGACCAACCTTGAGGCCAGTATCCAAGGCAAGAAGGGATTCCACGGTTAGCGAGCTAGAGGAACGACTGAAAGAAGCAACAATAGCTAATCAAAAGTTTCGTAAACAGCTTTTGGAAAAAGAAAGCGAATTTCAAGTAAGTGAGGATTATTTAAATTACGATTATTCGTTTGATATTTTCATCGTATAGTATGTAATAGTACAATCTCATGTGTTTTTTTGAACCTTATTACGTCAGATGTTCCTAAGAAAAATTGGTGAGGATGGTGTAGCGGACACTCAGGAAGCTATGGACAGGCTAACTGTCCCAAGACAAGAAGGGATCATAAAGAAAGAAGGTAATTACAATTTCTAACAATTATCTTGATTCATTGATGTATATCTTCCTAATCGCATCCAAGCTAACAATCATCAGATGCTTTCATCGTAAATTTTATATAGATACTATTTATAGAATCTATATTATGTGTATATTATATTTATATATATGATATATCTTTATAAACGTCAACGTTATATTTAATACGTTATAACATAACGATGTTAATAATGAAGTTAATAAAAACATATGTATGCGAAATCATTCACTGCGAAAGCCTATCTTGCACTGAACAGTTACTTATTCTCCCACTCTGTATGTTAGAGCCCACTATCCAGAGGCATGGCATTCAGAATCACAAAGGTCAGTTGATCGTCGTATTCGACGTAATCTGCAAGAAAAAAAGAAGTGATGTAACGAATATAGCAAATCTGCTTTTTAATTGCTTTTAATCCAGCTTTAATACATTATGCTAATTTTATTTTAGAATTTCTTCGATATATTATATAATATAATAATCAAAAAATTATTGTAATACTCTTCATTATATTTCTAAAATTGTATATACCTTCCTATACATTTATATTTTGTAAAAAAATACCTGAAACTCTTTTCCAGTTACATTTTCACATTATGATGCACGCAATGTTTCTAGAAACATGTTTCACGCCAATAGATTCACAGTTTTCCGTTTTTTACATCATTTTATCCGTCGCGCATACTGTGTTCATTGTTTGATAAAGTTTATTCATTTAATTTTTTCATTTTTCCATTTGAAAAAGTTCTTCCGCTCAGTTAGCGCACCAACAATTATAAATATGAACGATGCATCCGTAACTGAAATTCAGGAATGTAGCATTTGCTAGTATAATACAGTGTGTACGTATACCAATTCTTTATTACTATCGTGAAAGTACGATCACTTAAAGCTGATAGTCGAAAATAATAATCATGACACACACACACACACACATAATAACAATAATAATAATAAAACGTACAATAAAAAAGAAGAAAAGTATTGGTTCACGAATACGTAATAAAGTCAATCATATTTTTACAGTTACACCTTCGTAATTGCGAGGAATGGTCATTCGAACTGCATCCTTAGCTCTCACATTAAAATATGATACTATGACACACTTAATCGAGAATTATCAAGGAACGTTCGCTCGCTTCTTCGAAAAGAATTGCATTCAAAGTTGTAATTCATGAATGAGTAGAAAATAACTTACTTAGTATATGAAGCGATATTTATTATTGATATATGATACCATTGTATTTGCATTTAGAGTTTAAGAAACACACGTGACATGTTTTTGTGATGTGTGTGACATGTTTTGTCACGTAGAATTGCACAATATAGCGAACATAATATTCAGAGAAGACACTTTTATAGTACAAAAATCTTTACATTTTAGCCAAAATTAAATGAAGAATAAGTATAAAAAAAGAAAATGTATTTAACTAGTTTCTTCCATTGTTTTTAGGTCCATCTTTAACTACGGAAACAACCGATATTTCGATGTCTATGTGCAGCTTGACTTCGATGACCGTATCTCAAACGGAAGGAGACTACGTGAACGCGAGTATCGTTGAACAGGCTGCAAAGTACGTAATACTGATAATACTGAAGACAATTATAATAATAATAATTTACTTATTTATTAAACAAAGTGAATCCCAACAAAGTGTGATCGGTAGAGATTACTCTGTTATTAGCAGTCCAATCGAAAATGTTTTTATCATATATTGCATGATTTCAAGAGAACTTCAATATGTATATAACCAATTTTTTTGTCAATATTTGTTCCTGTTAGGTAATTTTAAAATGAATTCGATAAGTATCATAAAATAACATGCTACTTTTATTTCATCTGGGTCAAGAAAGTTTTATACGTTGAGCACAGAGCTGCCTTTGCTCTGCTTTCCGTTCAGGCTGCAAAAAACGGCGACCACTCAGCGTTCCGTGTTAATCTTTTCTCGACCCCGATGAAAAAAAGTAACATATATTATTTTATGGTACTTACTGAATTTGTCTTAATATCCTCTAACAGATGGGCGTAAAAAATTATAATTTTGTTTGCAAAAAAATATAATATATATATAGTCAATCTTTTTTATATATAATATTAATAATAATTATAATTATATCAATTTTAATCAGGAACAATAATAATAATGGCAACAAAAAGTAAATATCGAGGCATTCAATATTGAATATAATGAGTATATACTCGGCAATTCGGAGCCATCATCAATATTGAAATAATCAAGTGGTGCCCATTTTTCAGAAAAAAGACGAGCTTTGGGAAGGTACCGACCATCGCAGTCGATAACGAACGCTTACCATTGATTCTTCCGTCGGCATTGAAGCACACTACTGTTGAAGATACCGCTCGTAGAAAAAGTCATATTGGCGATGAAAATCAAGATAGCGAACCGTTGCTCGAAAGAAGTCCGGAACCACGTTCGGAAGGTAAGATGAACGTCGAATTCGTTCCAGAGGCCGCCGAGGAAACTGATTCAATCGTACTCGAGGAAACTGCTATCCCCCGAGATGCTAAAATCATTATGAAAAAGGATGAGGAGAGAGCGAGACTGCCGACACCACCAACTTCCAAAAATGTATCCTTCAGTGAATTACATGATCAGACATACTCCGACCAGCATATTCTTCCTCCGCCATTACAATTCATTCCACCGAGACATCGACATTCTGGTTAGTTTTTTTTTTAATTATAAATATATAGATATTGAATAAACATAAGAATTTTTTTAAAACGTAAAAACTTGACAAATATATATTGTATTTCGAAAAATGACAAGAAACATTCGTGATATGGGTGCTTCCGGTTTTAATAAACTTATTGTATCGATAAAACAATAAATACATAAAATAAGTAAGGGTATAAGAGTAACCAAAAACTTTGATTTAAAACTATAACGATTTTGAAAATATTCTTTTCTGTTTTTATATCAATCGAGAAATCAAATAACTTTGTAATTTTCTTTCTACCTTCATTAGTTTATGATAGTTAAAGATAGTCACACTTTTATTAGATATTTATATAGATTATATACAAAATATCTGTAAAATTTCATCAAAATGAATGACGGATACTTTACAAGTGTATTTGATGAAAGTTTGGTAATTGTTTGGTTCGATCTTAACACAGGATCAGTGCCATCACATCAGTCTTTAAAAAGAAGATCATCCGTGAGGAATGATACCTTGGCACATTCTCATCATGAACTATCGGAACGTCGAAGAACGAGCGTACCAATTAACTCGATCAGCTACATTTCGACGGAAAACGTATCCAAGTCGAGTGGTAAGAACGACATTCAAACTACTTTCGACAAAGCATACGTGATTGGGGAGTGTGGCCACCGGCGTAGTTTAGTTACCGGCTACAGATGCGAAAAACATGGCGGACGTGGACACAGTCACGCAATGTTTAATGGTTCTGCTGAAACACCACCAGCACCGCGACGACATCGTAAACATCATGATTCTCACAATGCCAGCTCGCCGAGTGTGCCTGCCGTGGTCAACGCGAGCTACTCTGACACTGGTTAATGTCTTTTCTACATTTTATAATTCTTATATGAGTTATTCTTATATATTACTTGTAACTTTTTTTAATAGAAAGGTGCGAGGAGTTAGCTTCAGCGATTATTCAACGCTCGGTATCAGAGAGATCACGAGAAAAATGTTTGCGTGCTCGAAGCGGTGGTCATTCAATTTCCGAGTGTCCTCATCGTGCTGCCACTTCACGTAAGGTTCGAGAATGTAGACACACCGATTCCAAGTTACGTCATCAACAGGCTCGCTTGGAATACGTTCAAAGTACTCCAAATGTAGCGACAATTCATAACAGCAAGTATGCAAGTGGGAACCCACGTGCTGGGGACGTAGGTGGAAGTGGCGAAGGTATCCTTGGATCGGGTGGTGTGGGTCGTGGTGGGGGTGGTGTCCGTGTTGGGTCCAGAGTTGGGCCTGGAATTACGTCAAGTGGTGGGGAAATATACAGTGCTGCCTCCGACGGCGAACTCTTGGACCGGGCGATATTACTGCCGATATTTCAGAAGCTCCTTACCGAGAGACACAAAAGTAATGCAAGGAGTGGGTACGGTGCTAGCATAGCGAGTTGTCCGAACATATCGATAAAGTGCGACATCGTCGAGTATCTGTAAAAATATCTGTCTCTACTCGTTTTATAGCACTCGAAAAATCGCGTACTCCCGGAGAGAAAGAAATATCCTTTTTGATTCTGTATAGTAATGTAAATCTAAAAGATTTCAGTTTTTTCTTTTCTTTTATTTTATTTTATTCTTTCTTTCGTATCGTCATTTTTCTTAAATATTAAGGATACATGTATAGTCAAGTAAATTCTGAAATATAAAATGTGTACGTAAAGTATATACTTATGAAATTTTCGAAAGATCGAACTGTAGTAATGTTCATATATAAGTATCGCTTAATCAGAATATTTTATTTTACAGAATCACTTTTCTGTACGTCGACTTGTGAATACACGTTTAACGCAATTTAATATTCAACTCGGCCATTTAAATAATACGTCTGAATCCTTTTAAGTGTTAAAAACGAGAAAACAAGGTGTATCATCACCGAGAGACTGACATCTGTTATTCATTATATTCTTCTCGACATTTCAGTCGAAAACAAATACAAAACTTGTCTACTTTTCTTTCGATTGAGAACTTTCTTGTAAGGGAAGGATAATCAGCATATTTTTTTACAATTAATGTTAGTATTATATTCTTATACTATTTTCACATTTTTTTCTTTATTATTATTATTATTTAATAACATCAATGTAGCATACACAATGATGATATACTTTCAATGAAAGATAAAGTTACACAGCAAACGAGAAGCGATTTTTATTTGATTTTCTCTCGTTATTTCGAGTCAATTACCATCAAACTGCTTTTAAAACACAGCCTTCTCGAGTAAAATACAAGAAATATGTTCTTAAAATAATCTCTATTTCGATAGATACATAAGTAGACAAGTACGTACATCTTCGAAACACAGAATTTTCAATCGTAGAAAATTTGCGACTGTATATACTTATAATTTGCATCGTCATCATCATTTTTATTATTATTATTATTACTATTACTATTATTGTGATTTTTATTATTATTATTATTATTATTATTATTATCGTGCCTACTGTTAACGCGAATATACGTAAATTAATCTTACAAATGCGTCCAGCGCGATTAATGGAAAATACATATGTATGTAAACTGCGCATACATACGTACGTGATTTTCTGCGGAAAGGATTAATCGATCGATCGACGCGAAAAGCCAGAATTATTAAAATTTACACGACTCTTTTTGTCATTTTCGAAAAACCATAATCGTAGAGTTAAATGAAACTACTTCGCGTGTATACGAGGGATTATGTCAATTTATTGGATCGAATAAGATAAAATGCACAAACAAGCGTTTGGTTGTCGTGTAAATAAGAACATGAAAAGTCATTAAAGAAAAAGAGGAAAGAAAAAAAGACATTCTACTTGATATATTGCAGGAACTAACATGAGTGTTAATTTCTATGGTTAATGCTGAATAGTTGACAAAGAAAAGAGATTTATTGTTTAGATTTCAAGAGATGTTATAGTTCGTGCACATGTACTAACTATGATAGCACTTAATATGCAAATCGTAAAGAAGACGAAAGGCTGAAATTCGTATTCCACTTTCACGTTTCGACCTTTTTCTCACTACATGTTCATCTTATTGTTACGAAAGTTTCAAAGAAATTGCCTCAAAAAGTGGCGTTAATATAACTATTTAAAGGTCATACGATATACTATAATTCGCACAAGGAGATACACTTATGTAAGTATAAGGTATATTTACTAAAAGGAAAAAAAGATATATATATATATATACGGAATACTCGTATTTATCAGTCTTTTACGTTGAGGATGACATCCGCTTTATAGGAATATAATAAATACTACGATAAAAAAACGATGAGAGAGAAATGAAAAAGAAAAAAAAAAGAAAAATGAAAAAAGAAAAATACAGAAAAAAGCGTACGAGAAAAATTTTGTAAATAAGTAAAAAACGTATGTCTAACATATTATTATCCTGAAAGTGCACTTCTAACAATGGGTTATATATGGTGATAAAATATAGCCGTGCTACGACGTATCCTTGCTCGATTTGTAAAATACAGAATTGTTACGGTTTTTTTTTTATTTATTTCTTTTTTTTTCGATACGTACGTTTACTTGTCTGATTGGTAATCGAAAATGTTTCTTGTATTATATAGTCAATCGTAGAACGATGAAAAAGAAAAGAAATTTAAAAGAGAGAAAAAGAGATTAATTTGATCGATCTACTTTTAAAAAATAAAAAAAAATAAAAATAAAATAAAATAAAAGAAAAATATATGGAAAAAGAAAACTTTACGTATCTGTTGTGTTTTTATATGTATAAAAGATATTAAATACATTTGTTTATATAAATATCGTTTATATATATGAATATTATAAGAAGTATATATCTATGCTCCTCTTGGAAAGCGTGTTGTAATGATCGTACATACGCATACGTACCTACGATAGAGTGAAATTTAGGAAAAATAAAGTGTTTAAACATACTTACGTCATATTTGCTAGCTCGTGAAATTTAATGGTACTTGGATACTTGGAAGATGAAAATATTTCCAAAAACGAATCGCTCTTTTAACGTCAATTATTATTCTACAAATGAATTTGAAAATTATAAAGAAAAGAAAAAAATCGATGATGATAATGATGAATACTATTATTATTGTTGTTATTATTATTATTATTATTATTAGTATTTTATTATTATTATCGCGAGAATCGCACTAAATAACGCTAAACTAAATATATATATAATCGAAATGTTTGTTTTGGTTGGCATTAAACGTTAAGATAAACGAAAAATCTATGGAGAGAAAAAGGTAAATACATGATATAAAAACGAGTCTTTGTTTTCGTGTAGAACTCGTAAAAATGTCAGGTATATTATAAATATACCTGGGTAATATAAAATATATTAGGTGGTGGTCAGTAAAAAAAATCAACCCGTGTTGTGACATCACAATTGATTATTTACCATAATAATCTACATTAAACGTTGACGTGGATACTGCTAAAATAATTTCATCAGTGATTAATCATCACGTTGCGAGTCTCTCTAATTTACTTCGAATAAAAGGAAATTAGAAATGAGATGCTCCCTAAAATACACTCGATTAATATTACATTTCTCTCATTAATGATGAAGAAAAGATAAATGTATATACCGTGCATACCCAAACGGTGAAAAATATTCAACTGAATCTTTCTACGATAGAAATTAGAAATTAGAAAGAGAGAGTCTGATAATAAGAAATTGGAAAGGATTCACGAATATTTCAACCCTTGCTTGCGACTCGAAGATATCAGAATCGTTCTTTGTGAAAGTACGAACAAATGAATATATCTTGAAAAGCAAAAAACAAAGATAATAAATAAAAATTAATAAAAATCATACTTGTACTATCCGTATTATATCACGAATAATCTTATCATTTTTTCAACATTGTTTGAAGCGTCTTTTAAATGTTCTTTTTCTTTTCTTTTTTTTTTTAACAACATTAAAATTAACCAGCCAACAGAAAATGCAAATCTAGCGAGAAAAATGAACAGAATTCTTTCAACAAAAAAATGAGAGAATGAATTTTTCAAATGCAAAGAGATAAACTTCGTAAAGAAACGTCGAAAAAAAGTATAAGTATATATAAATATACAAATATTCATATATATAAAATAGAAAACAAAGACGACGAGAAATACGAGAGAATCACCATGAATTTGTTGAGATATTTAATAGATGTATACAGAAATGTTTTTAAAAAATGAATGTTAGATATTTAAAAATATGTCTTTAAAAAGCTGAGATTTTAAGTTTAGCGAATGGTGGTAAAAATAACGTGTGAATGTATAGTCAAAATTATACGTTTCATATATATTATATATGTAGATATATTCATATAATATATATACAGGGTATTATGTTAAATTATATGACCAAATATCTCCGATTCTATTAGTTTTTTGAATGAACGTATCGAATGACAACAGTATCCTCTACAAAATATATCTAGTAAGTGCAATAAGTATTCGTACAGCAGTTAATTGAAACAAAAACTTTAAAGAACTTCGTTTATTACAAAAAGATGTTCACAAAAAGTACATATACATATTCTTAGAAATCTCTAAGAAGAGACTCTAGTTGTTATTAAAAAATAATAATTTATTTATATTAAAGTTCTTCAAAGTTTTTGTTCAAATTGACTGCGGTATGAATACTTTTTACACTGACTATAGCTGAATACACATATTTCATACTTACTCTCAAACGTAACAACTTTTTCTGGAATTATTTGTTTATAAAACCAATAAAAACGGAGATTTTTGACCATGTCTTTCTAAAATAAAAAACCCTGTATATTGTATATATAATACGTGATAAATATATAGATATATATATAATATATAATATATATGATATACATATATAGATATATATATATATATATGCTCATATATAAATATACATACGAAATCATTTAAAATACGGGGATCATCTCGATCGAAGAATCCTTTCGTATTTTCGGCGATCATTTCTCTTATTTAATGACATACCAAGAACGATTTTGAATCTTTCTTAAAAATCTAATCGTCGTAAATTTTTTATAGTAAAATAGTAGAATAAAAAGTATGGAACGCAAGCCTCTTACAAAAAATCCGAAAATTTGTTTGAATCGTTCATGGGCCGTCACTCAAACAAGAGAAGAAAAAGTACATACATCGCCGTCTGTAATATAATTTTTGTAAATTTTAAATATCGTTAACAACGCTCTGCTAGAGCGTTCGTAAACCTTGTTCCTCGTTCGTACGCGCCTTTCTAAAGAAGCGAAATCGAGAGTTCTCGGTACTTGTTTCCTCTTTCCTGATTAGAATTGAATCATTTCAACGTTAATACGTGTGTAAGAAGGAAAACAAAAATAAAGAGAAGAAATTTATGAGAACTAGCTTTTATCGCGTTCTCTTATTGACATATTCAACAGGTTGACTGAAACGCAAATTGTATGTTTTGCCTCAGGTGTCATTATACAATTTTTATAGCTATAACCATAAAGTGTCCCGAAAGTCGTTTTACCGAACTGAAAAATTATCAATTTTGATTGGTAAGTATTTAGAGTACAGACATCGTGGACTCATACTTGTTTGATAACACTCTGGAGATTCATATCTTAAAATAAAAAACAAAAGATAAGATTTCTATTAAAAAATCAATATTGATTTTTGTTTTGTTTTTTTCTTTTTTGCGATAAAGCAATTTTCGAGATACCCTTTAAAATAACAATGTCAAATAATATAATTAAGTATATAATCATATCCTTAAATTATAAATTTATAACAAACTTTTTATTCTATAATGTTCTGCAATTATTAACGTAGTTCGAGAAATTTTGTATTGAATAATATTCTTTTTATTTTAATCACATTCTAAAAAATATCTTACAACACACCGATCACGAATAACTATCGTGACAATTAAAATAAAAGCGAAAAAGACAAAATGATACAAATAATGAAGGAGACAAGTAATACGAGTTCTTTAAAATTTCATTTCACCTCACTCTTCACCTTTTCTACTCTAGAGTATTACTCCAAAGCAAAGAGAAAAATTTAAAAGAAAAACAAAGAAATATAACAAAAACGAAAAAAAAAAATAAATAACAAATATCTTGCAGTAAGAATAAAAAGAAAATTCGCGTACTCTGCGTATTTTCCAATCTTCTTTTGTTAAAAAGATATTAAACACTTTTGGGTGATACTAACGGTGGGAGCGTCATCCATGTAATAAATATATATATATAATACTTAATATATATATAAGTTTAAGATGACTTGAATTTTTCACGACTGGCTGACCTTTGCCTATATTCTTACGTTAACTTGTTTTTACTTAATATGAATATACAATCCTACAAGAATAATTTGTTATTAGAAATAAAATGAAACTTTCCAAAGGAAGACCATTAAATTAAGTTTAAATAAGATAAGTTTGTAAAACACTTTTGCTCGATATTGAACAAGATGTAAGAGTAATGAAATGATACTATTGGCTGTAAATTAAGATATATTCACGTGATCAATTTCTCTGGTCAGCCACTCACAAATATGTATAAAAAAAGAAAAACAAAGAACACATAAACCTAAAGACACATTCCTGTTTGTTGTAAGTTTTTAGATATTAATATGTAAATTTACAAATAAAAATAGACATATTCAAAGTTCGACGTAAATGCTCGTTTCAAATTATGCGGGTCACTATCGATAACAAGGAAAAGAAAAAAAAAAGATAAACAACAATCGATTATGTTAATCTCTCTGATTTGTCCTTAACATACAATATTACCTGTAAAATATTAGAAGAAAATGTATATCTATATGAGCCCTATATCAGGTAAGTTTATCTCAGAATTTTATTATTTGTGAGATGCTTTTTTTATTTCCTATTTAGTGATTTAATAAAAGTAAAATTAAAAAAAGAAAAATAAATTACTTATATAATTAACAAAAAAGAAACAAAACCTCAACGAAAATTACAGACAATAAATACTCAGAGCTCCGATTTCAAATTGTTCACAAGACAGTTTATAACGAGAATCAGTACGATTAAACATTATCGTCACTGCTGGTATTCAATATTCTATACTTTAAAAATTATTATTAAATAACACGTTGAACGCTATACAAATTGTGGTGCACAATCTGCATTAATTTTAGGAATCTCGAAAACTAAAACAAAAATTACTGACACTGGTCAAAATGCTGCAAGAGATTATATAGTTTAATAAGAATTATTGCAGAAAAAATTTTATAAATAATGCAAACAAATAATAATACCTATCTCAGTTAATCTCAAAAAATACTTTTATTACTAATATTTACAAACAATCAATGATTTTGAAGATACTAACAGTTAATTAATATTTATCACCACCGTATGTAATAATAAAATAACTTCAAAACACATACATAATTTTTATTTGTTTCGATATAAAACACGTGTTGTGTATATAGAAATACCAGAATAAATGTTTTGAATATAGATAACAGTCCACCTAAACTTCAGTTTGTCGACTAACTTCATGATGTTAATTTTTTCATATCATTTGCACGCACGTGCATCGTAAAAATTCACTTTCATCATTTTTTACCAAACGCGTCAAAAGTATTACTTAAAAAATACTTGATAAATTAGAAAAATGTGACGATTATAGTCCTTCGTAATAAAATTTTGGGGCCCTAACAAGGGCCGTGAAAAATCGCATAATAAATTAAGCTTTCTTTTCAGATTTCTTGGGTAATAAAATACTTTGGATGTTAGGCAATACACCACCTTGGGCGATAGTTACACCAGATAATATTTTATTTAATTCTTCGTCATGACGTATGGCAAGTTGAACATGTCTCGGTACTATTCTGGTTTTTTTATTATCACGCGCTGCATTTCCAGTCAGTTCTAACACTTCAGCGGCAAGATATTCCAACACTGCAGCTAGGTATACGGGTGCTCCAGCACCTACACGTTCAGCATAATGACCTTTTCTTAATAGCCGATGGATACGACCTACCGGGAATTGTAAACCAGCTCGGTGAGATCGTGATTTCGAAGAGGCCTTCCCTTTCGATTTACTACTACTAGCCCGTCCAGACATACTGCTGCGTTATAAAAGTTCAAATCGTTATAAGCTATCCTCACCGTACAACGATCACCAGTTGAATGAGAGTTTCAAGAGCTTGTTTCGTTTATATACTGCGGCACGTAGCATTCGCTCGACCAATAACGTTCGAGCGTTGCCCCCACTGGCATCTGATTGGTGCAGTGTCAGTCTCTTCTTACTATATATAAAGAACGCACTGTAGCCCTCACCATTCAGTGTGAAGTACGGCAAGGTATTAGAAGTTTCGATTACGAACGAAAAAACTAATAATCTCATCATGCCTCCTAAAGCTAGTGGAAAAGCTGTGAAAAAGGCTGGTAAAGCTCAGAAAAATATCAGTAAAACTGATAAGAAGAAGAAGCGTAAGAGGAAGGAAAGCTACGCTATCTATATTTACAAAGTGCTCAAACAAGTACATCCGGATACTGGAATTTCTAGTAAAGCTATGAGTATCATGAATAGTTTCGTCAACGACGTTTTCGAACGCATTGCAGCGGAAGCTTCAAGATTGGCTCACTACAACAAACGTTCAACAATCACTTCTCGGGAAATTCAAACTGCGGTGCGTTTGTTACTACCTGGTGAGCTCGCTAAACACGCTGTTAGTGAAGGTACTAAAGCTGTGACTAAATATACGAGCTCAAAGTAATTGATATCAATCAACCTTTTAACCCCGGCCCTTTTTAGGGCCACCAAAAATTTTAATACGTTGAATTAACTAAAGATTCAGCATATCATAAGCTAATAAACCTATTGGATTGTTACAAATAAATTTATTTATTGAATAAATAATGTTCAAGTAATAGATTAGTAAATATCAAGAAGATTCTTGATCTAGACCTAACGCTATATTTCTTTGCCATTTGATCTGCGATGTCTACAATAAATTTAGTTTTATTATAAATTTCTACCGTTATATTAGGGGTAAGCTGTTTTCATTTTTTTCAGTTTTGACGGATTTATATTTTGAACTCGGTATGAAAACTTTTTTTAATTTCATTTTATCTATAAAGCAATGATGAAAGAAAAACGTGCTATGATATTTTTATTTTACAAATTGTTGATAATTCTTCTTTGTTGCCGCACATAATATCAATCAGTGTGGTTTTTTGTCACAGCAATTTAGATGTTATTTATAAGTTTTATAGAATTAACAGTTATTACAAATGTTCCTTTTATAGAATACAGTTCGATAAGTTTGATGAATACAACAAATCCACTTACATTAGAGGTTTTGTGATGTAATTCGTGTTTTATCTTTTCTTAGATAAGGAAACTCATTTTAAAGTACATTTCGTATGAACACTAAATGCCAGCCAATATTTCGTAATTTATACAATTCAATATCCGAATATTCCATTGGTATATTGTTCATTTTTTGCTCTAAATTAAAGGTTTTCAATCGTTTTGGCATTATTAAGGCTTGAAAAATATATATCGTTATATGAAAAGAAATCCTATTCCAACAACTATGATATACGGAATGATTACGTGAAACGGGATCAATGACTTACACCATGGCTACGTTTTCTTGTATATCAATGTTGTGTCGCCAGCTTCAATGTGGCTCGTAATAAAATTTTTTAACAAAAATCTAATAAATCAATTATAAAATATATCTAATCAACGATTTCCGGTTTTGTAAACAGATTATAGGTTACTTTTCCACTTTAAAAAGTACTAGTCAAAATGACTGGTTTTAGTATAAGTATCAAAAACAAAAATTTACTTCGATTCAATATTAGTTAAACAAAAATAAAATTCATATTATCACACTTTCAGATACGGCTGGAAAAAGACATCACATCATTATAAGATTTGTAATTTGTAATTTAAAAAACATTGTTACATGAGGTGGAAACTTTAGAATAAAATTGTGAAACCAGTCATTTGGATTGGCTTGGTTGTAGTTCTAGAGTTATAATGAAATATATTAATTTTTCTCGAATACTCTATAGAAAGTTTAATTTAATTATTGTTGTAAAAGCTAATATTTTTAAGGTTTTAAGGATTGGCACAGCGTAAGCAGAAAATTTAAAGTTAGTGTGTTTAATAAATTGGCGTAGCGCTTAGTGTGTTAAATATGATTTAAGGAAATCGTTTCTACGATTAATTTTCATAATTTGCAAGTTCTTGCAATACAAATTCTTATAACATCTCAAAGATTTTTTTTTTTATAGTCAACCTTGCTATAACGCGACTTATTCGTACGACGTTATTAGAAACTTAGAATTAATGTATATACCAGATTAATCAGTATCATGTTAAATAAAAACTCAAATGTTTATATGATTAGTCTGCCAACATAAACTCAAATAACTCTCAGGTTATGTATTATACGAAAAATACTTCAAACAACAGTTGCATAAGGTGTCAAAGGGAGTGTAGTACCCCTAATCTCTATTGTTTATTACCTTATATAAGAGTCACATTCAGTTTTTTAGGTTAATGTCTTAAATTTTTTTCGAATTCAAATAAGCAATCAAAATTTAAGTAAAAAAGTTATAACAAGTAGAACTTACAATAAATAATTAATGACATGAAATATTTATAAAACTAGTTTTATTACGAATGATTTTCAGAGTGGAGCCATTAAAGTAAATGCTAAGACTAAAAATCAAATAAAACCTTCATTACTAATCTGCCACTATGAAATCACCTATTAATTGTAATCTTCATGTTTTCTATTAAGCGAAAAAAATTAATGTTATAATATATTTTAAAACTAACAAGTTTTTGAATCAGAAGGCATTTAATAAATAAAATTATAAAAGTATTCAAGTACGAAATTATTGTAGAATTACTTAAATATACGTTTAGTTTTTAGCTTAATCAATGTAATCTAACTAGGAGTAGAAAAATTTATAATATGAAAGTGAACGAATTCAAACGGTACCCGAAAAGTAGTGAATAAAAAAACATACATATATCAAAAACGCTACCATGATTAAAAATAAAATTACCAGTACAGATGAATTATGGAAGAATGCTTTTATATTACGCTTCTGAACCAGATCGAACCTTTCATTAATAATATGTTGGCCCTGAAAAGGGCCGGTGGACTGGATTTCCAGTATAAATTAAGCTCTCTCTCCTCTGATTCGTCGAGCTAATTGAATATCTTTGGGCATGATAGTGACACGTTTAGCATGAATAGCACAAAGATTAGTATCTTCGAATAAGCCGACTAAGTAAGCTTCACTAGCTTCTTGAAGCGCCATCACTGCTGAACTTTGGAAACGAAGATCGGTTTTGAAATCTTGAGCAATTTCACGAACAAGTCGTTGAAACGGCAATTTTCTGATAAGTAATTCAGTACTCTTCTGATAACGACGAATTTCACGAAGAGCAACAGTTCCAGGCCTGTAGCGATGAGGCTTCTTAACTCCACCAGTTGCAGGAGCACTCTTACGTGCTGCCTTAGTGGCCAACTGCTTACGGGGCGCCTTTCCACCAGTCGACTTACGAGCAGTCTGCTTAGTACGAGCCATAACTAGAAATGGACGATAGTAACTTCTATGACGGACACGGAAAGTATAATGCCGCTCCAGCTGGAATCGCCTCCTTTTATATACTGGGAGATCCTGTGCTGCTCGTTGATTGGACGATGACTCGATGGTGGGGGAAGCCTACTGCTGGCTGAACTTTCTGCGCGGGAAAAGTGTCGTAAGTAATATGATCAATACTAGATGAAATATTAACTGTAAATACTGCAGTGGTGAAAAACAAAAATTTTTAAATAAAAATTATTATAAGTATATAAAATTAAGTATATAAATAAGTATTAAAATATAGATATATTTATAAATAACAATATAAAATAATATCTACTTTTATATTGTTCGTTTATTTTTATAGCTAATGCTTGGGTTATTTATATATACATATTATGTATTTTTAATATTACTCTAGAGAAAATTATTAATATTTTTTATCACATATATTTATTTAACTGCTAAATTGTTAATATACAGTAAAAAATATGAAACAACTGTATGAGTGTCTAGAACATTCATTGAATTTATATAGATTCAACAATTTATTCCAAAATAATTTATAATAATAAGCAGATTTATTTCAAAAGATTAACTAAAATAAACTAAAGAAAACTAATTCTTATGTAATTATTATAACAAATACACAATATAAGGACTTTATTTGCTATTAAACAATTTGCAATAGAAAGTACACTTCTAAATATGAGTATATAGATGAAAGTACATAACTTATATATTTAAAAAGAATGAAAAACATGAAAATTTATAAACTTGGCTTTCGTTTGATATATTTCATAAACTGCTTTAATAACTGATGTGCGGAAAATAAAGGAAGAAATGCGGAGGTAGATTTGTTGCTATGTCTTTCTGATCACAAAACTGTGCGCTATACTAGGTAAGACTCTCTTCATGGTCCGCACTGGAGATATACACCCATGATCTTAACTACAAATTATTGTATTTTTATTATTCTCTGTCGAACTTTTCTTATCTGGTCGTCCAATCAATTTATTTTTTTAATGAGTTAGGGCCATTTTCCAAAAATCGAATATTTTTTATTATTTTAAATGGTCCCTTAGGACCTCAAAAGTGATATTCCAAAAGATTATAGCCGGAAAATATTTCTAATGGTAAGTACTTGTTTTTGAAAGATAGTATAAGGCTGCCAGGTAGACAGCGAGCCTCTTATAATCGGTATTTTAGGAGACAATGTTTTTGAAGTTATTTGCCACATGTTTAAACTATTGTTTGTTTCATCTTTAGAAAGGTCAGTTTCAGTCAGTTTCGTACAGTAAAACACATTCGAGAAGGATGCTCTTTGAGGAATATTTTTTTTATCGATATTGTTTCAACTCTTTTTCTGTTTTGTGAGTGATATTGATTCGTTTTTATAATTAGTGACAAAGTGTATTATGGTCAAAAAGGTGCAAAAAAGATACATTACATACATATAGCAAAAGACTGAAAATATCTGGAAGACCATTGAATCGACACTAGTTAGAGGCACCAAGTGAATTGAATACTAGTACATCCGCAAAAACGTACGATATTGAAGTGAATCCAGGTTTTAATTATCGTATTATAAACTTTATTGGAGTTTTTTCAGCTATTTTAAACGTTGTCGTTTGTAAAGTGTACAAATCGCAAGTGAAATTTACGGAAAGTGGTAATCGCGGTTTGGAATTCAAAATAGAAGTGTTCTGTGAAAAATGTGTATAGACTGAGATACCTAGTGGTTCATTTATTGAAAAAGGCTATGAAATAAACCGTAGAATTGTAATTTCTATGCGATTACTTGGGATTGGTTTGCATGGAATAAAAAAGTTTTGCGCATTCATCAAATTATTTTCGATACATTTACCCAACGAATTATTTGTTCGATAATATATATCATACATAATTTCCTAGTTGTTACGTACAACAAAGAAAAATTTAGTTACTTTTATATATATATCATATAATGCAAATATAGAAATTTTCACTTTAAATAAAAATAACTGTAATTATATATATTCACGCTTGAAACATAACAAAATTGTAATAATAATAATTCTGAATCTATCTTTCTTTTTCTACTACTGTTTATAATCTAAATAACAATGAAATTAAATGAAACATATCTATCTATACAATTACTCGCATTTTTTCTGTTATTCTGAGCTGAACCACGTGGCCAAACTAAGATTTTATAGTTTTATCGATTGATAGTCTGATCGATAAGTATAAAAAAAATGTGATAATTAAGAATCAACTTTGTTTAAATATTAATCTGAAAATTTATTTATAACAAAACATGTTTAGAGTTATTCCAGTTCAGTAAGAAAAATATAGTGGCCCTAAAAAGGGCCGGTTTTATCATTGTCAAAAGATGGCAACGATTCTCATTTACTGCAACGTTTAACCTCCAAACCCATAAAGAGTACGTCCTTGGCGTTTCAGAGCATAAACGACATCCATAGCAGTTACGGTTTTCCTCTTAGCGTGTTCGGTATACGTGACTGCGTCACGAATAACGTTTTCCAGAAAAACTTTCAAGACGCCACGAGTTTCTTCATAAATCAATCCAGAAATACGTTTGACACCGCCTCGGCGAGCAAGACGACGGATCGCCGGTTTGGTAATACCTTGGATGTTATCACGAAGAACCTTCCTGTGACGCTTGGCACCTCCTTTTCCCAATCCTTTTCCACCTTTACCACGACCAGTCATTTTTAAAGTTTAAGAAAACTTTGCTATATACTTAATAGAACCTCTTCGGAGCTTAGCTCAGTCGAAACTGTGTGGACCTCTGTCGTGGCGTGGTATTTATACCCGGTAAGTAGACTTGTTCCCCCACCAAACGCAACCCACCAATCAGAGAGCCTAGCGACGCGGTAAGAATTACTACAGTGGATGAAGTGGGAAAGAGAGAGTGGAAGTCAATAATATTTCAGCTGCTTAATGTGCTTCAGTTTCTCAAGAGAAATGGAAGTCCATTGTACCAATGTGGAATTGCTCGAACATTTCCACGAGGACATTAATTTTTTTTCTGATCAGCGAAGACTATGTTGGTGCTATATTTAAGTAAGGAAATGAGTAGTTTAATTTTTGTATGAACCTAGGAAAAATTCCTGTTTAAAATGTATAAGGACCACCTTTCGGATATCGTTTTCATTTTTTGTAGCGCGACAATCATTATCTACCGACAATCTTTCATTCATTTAAAGTTATGTAAACATACAACATGCGGTTCTCTTACACAAAAGTTTACCTTTCAGTGCTCTTAACCCTTTCGTGTCGAGCAACGTATATATTCGACATCCACGAGATAACCTGTGGATATGAGTCTTATACTTCCTTTTCTAAACTTATCCCTTCATACTATCCTTAAAATTATAAAATCCTTAAAAAACAGTGAATACCACCCTAGTTCTAACAAAATTATTGCTCTATAGTTCTAACATTTTTCCGAAAAAACTCTTTGTCCAACTTCATTACATCCTACGCTTCTGTCTCAACATGACTTATTTCCTTTTCTCCTAAAAAGTTTCTTTTATTATATCAATTCCCAAGCCAAGGTAAACAAGATCCGATTCCTCAAATAATCGACCAATAAGTGTACTTTGCATCATGAGCAAAGTTCTGGAAAAATCATATTTCAGAAAATATGCAAACACATGTATGCGAATAAAATACTGACAAACAATTCAGATTTAGAAGCAACCATTCCATCATACTGCAGTTTATTCGAGTCACTGAGCACATTGTTAATAAGCATAACAATAATATATTGAACATTATGGCATTCATTAACTTAAACAAACTGCTCTTTCTTGATCGAAAATGGGCGCCAAATTGCGTCCCGTGAAGATTCAATAAAAATTCATTTGATATTGTATAATCAGTTGCGTCAAAATTGCATGAAGAAAGACCAGGTTTCTTAAATTTGAACCAAATCTGCTTCTCTGTAGAAGATTTGAAATCCGCGTGTACATGTAGGAAGCCTGCATTCATGAAATGTAGAGTATGTCAAAAAATTTATGTTTTGTATGTTTGTACGACGAATATCATCTTAAAAAGTGTATCGTCTTAGGCACGCTAAAAGATTAATTTATGTTATTTATTTTATTTGTTATTTGTTTATGTTTTATTTTTCTGTACGAGGAATATCATTCTGAAAAATATATCGTTCCAGACATGTACAAAAATTAATTTTTGTTATTTATTGTGTTTGTAATTCTATTTTTAATTATTAATAAATAAAATGATTTCTGTGTGTATGTGTGTCGACTGTTAAAATCATTCCACATTACTAACAATAAATGTAAACTAAATTATGTTTTCTTCGTCACCATTAACTTCATTTTCTGCCTCAGTAGACAATTCTTTTAAGATATAGTGAAGAGTATCTACGTTACAATGCACTATTATTAACCCTTTACACTCGAGGGTTCCGCTATGGAGACAATAAAAACAAAAAAAAAAACAAAAAAAGAAGAAAAACTGAAGCAAATTCAATTTAATCTACAACGTACCAACTATGACTTATCTTTTATATAAATATATCATTTACTTATATAATATGTGAATATGATTTTTGCTAGTAATATAAATGAAAAAAAAAAAAAAACAGAACTTCGAGTGCAAAGGGTTAATAATATATTTATTAATATCTGAATTAGAATCTGGTGATATGATTCTATTGTATTTGTATTTGTTTAAAATTTGCGCTCATTCTCCATCGGTTTCCGTGATACTCTTCCGCGCTCACGGCGTAATTGCGTGTTCTTTGAGTAACTCGTGTCTTTGTCTCGTCTCGTTTCGCGGCACCACCGTATAGATACATGTTCCAAACTCGTCCAATCACCTAGTGCGGAAAATCGATGAGCCAATCAATATCGAGTAATCTCAATAATTAAAAAAGACTAAGTACGAATCGCGTGGCCGTTAGATCATCCCTTCTGATTCATTTACATTCTAATTTATTTTTTGATACATTTACTCAACGATTAATCTCGTTTTACAATTATTACGCTCATCCGTACATTAGCACCGATCACTTGCCATTTCCACTATTAGTTCGTGAGTGCCGTCACCATGAGTATTTTCGTGGGCTTCTCTGTACGATGTAAATTACTTTCACTTATCTGCAAATCACCGCCGAGAACTCGTCATCTTCACTCTTAGTTCGTGGAGTCGTGCGTACTGGTATTGCGAGCAAATTATTGGCCTTTCAGTTCACAATCTACTCATTACATGACAACAATCAAATTCAAGGACAATACATACTTTACGATAGCCCAGCATATAGGCCGCCGCCGCCTCGTAAACGAACTCCTTAGATCATTAGTGTCAACATCATCTCATTACTATTTTATCTTACAAGTATACACACATAATATCTTATTAGTTAACTATTCATACATACATATCATATTCACTATTAGACTGGAAAGTTTTCTCGTACTTATAACTCGGTTATTCAGTTTCATTTTCGTTTGTGGAGTACTGATTTCCACAAAATTTTCGTTTCCGCAGGTATGTTTGTCTGAGATCATTTTAATTTTCTTTAGGATATGAATTAGTATTTAAATCTATTCGTTTTTAAAATAATTCCGTATAGAATAAGCTCCTAAACTAAACTGAACAGAGTTAACAGCAACACCACAATTCTGACCTTCACTAACGTAAGTAATTAAATTAATTTGTAACTATAAAACTCATTTTGTTTAAATCGTTTACAATAATTCTAAAACATCTACCTCAATCAAAATTCAATAGAAAGGTCGAAAGGTAATAGAGCATTTACCCAGTTAGTCAAAATTCACCGCTTGACTATACTTCTAATGGCACTCGAAATGCAAAGTATAGCAAAAAACGTTTGTAAGATATAAGATGAAGAAAAGGTGTTTGAATATATTTTAAACATGTAGTGAACATTTCTGAAGATTTCATACTAATTTTTTATGAAAATTTCATACCAATTTTTTATGAAAAAAAAAAAATGACAATATTTTTAGGAACATGACAATATTTTAGAAAATTTTAAATGTATTTCCCCTTCTTATCATAAAAGATGTTCGGAGATATTCCAATTCAGTAAGAAAAATATAGTGGCCCTGAGAAGGGCCGTTTTAACATTGTCATAAAATGGCAATGACTTGCATCTACCGCAACATTTAACCTCCAAACCCATAAAGAGTACGCCCTTGGCGTTTCAGAGCATAAACGACGTCCATGGCAGTTACGGTTTTCCTCTTAGCGTGTTCGGTATACGTTACTGCGTCACGAATAACGTTTTCCAGAAAAACCTTCAAGACGCCACGAGTTTCTTCATAAATCAATCCAGAAATACGTTTGACACCGCCTCGGCGAGCAAGACGACGGATTGCCGGTTTGGTGATACCTTGGATGTTATCACGAAGAACCTTTCTGTGACGCTTGGCACCTCCCTTTCCCAATCCTTTTCCACCTTTACCACGACCAGTCATTTTATAATTCGAGAAGTTTTACTATATTTTTAACAGTATCTCTTCGAAGCTTGGTTCATACGAAACTGAGTAGACATCTATCGTGTCGTGGTATTTATACCCGGTAAGTAGCCTTGTTCCCCCACCAAACGCAACCCACCAATCAGAGAGCCTAGCGACGCAGTAAGAATTTCACTTTGAGATAAATACTAGTATAACGTAGTTAATTATACAAAAAATATATATATATATATTTTTAATGAGAAAACTTTAAATCGTCTTTCTTAATTGTATTGACGTTACTTTTTGAAATCTGTTAAGGCGTAAAATGATTAGCGAAACCCTGATTAATTGTATTGATCTGTTTAAATATAAAAGAATGCAAAATTACATATTTCAATTAAATATTGTAATTCGTTTATAAGTTTACCCAAAAACGCCTAGTTATTTCAGCTAAAATCCAAATTTTCTATTGTTTAATTTAGTTAAACAATTTGACGCTAATATATTATATATTACAGACACTATATTATATACGATTAATATTATATCCCATCTAGAATTAATCACATTACTTACGACACTTTTCCCG
Source organism: Polistes canadensis (assembly GCF_001313835.1). Lineage (NCBI taxonomy): Eukaryota > Metazoa > Arthropoda > Insecta > Hymenoptera > Vespidae > Polistes > Polistes canadensis. The sequence continues at coordinate 142,703 of NW_014569624.1, forward strand.
CGCAGAAAGTTCAGCCAGCAGTAGGCTTCCCCCACCATCGAGTCATCGTCCAATCAACGAGCAGCACAGGATCTCCCAGTATATAAAAGGAGGCGATTCCAGCTGGAGCGGCATTATACTTTCCGTGTCCGTCATAGAAGTTACTATCGTCCATTTCTAGTTATGGCTCGTACTAAGCAGACTGCTCGTAAGTCGACTGGTGGAAAGGCGCCCCGTAAGCAGTTGGCCACTAAGGCAGCACGTAAGAGTGCTCCTGCAACTGGTGGAGTTAAGAAGCCTCATCGCTACAGGCCTGGAACTGTTGCTCTTCGTGAAATTCGTCGTTATCAGAAGAGTACTGAATTACTTATCAGAAAATTGCCGTTTCAACGACTTGTTCGTGAAATTGCTCAAGATTTCAAAACCGATCTTCGTTTCCAAAGTTCAGCAGTGATGGCGCTTCAAGAAGCTAGTGAAGCTTACTTAGTCGGCTTATTCGAAGATACTAATCTTTGTGCTATTCATGCTAAACGTGTCACTATCATGCCCAAAGATATTCAATTAGCTCGACGAATCAGAGGAGAGAGAGCTTAATTTATACTGGAAATCCAGTCCACCGGCCCTTTTCAGGGCCAACATATTATTAATGAAAGGTTCGATCTGGTTCAGAAGCGTAATATRAAAGCATTCTTCCATAATTCATCTGTACTGGTAATTTTATTTTTAATCATGGTAGCGTTTTTGATATATGTATGTTTTTTTATTCACTACTTTTCGGGTACCGTGTTTGATTTCGTCAAAAATAAATAAAGCTAAGAAAATAAGCCCTGAAAGAGGTGTGTGTAGTACCAGTATTATTGTAAAAGTTGCTGCTGCATATGTTTATTGACTGCAGATGCTATAAGTTAAATATTATTTTAGATTATAAACAGTAATGGATTAAAAGATAGGTTTTTAATATTTTATTAAGGTACATGTTATAACAAGCGCTAGTCCGTATCAGTAGATGGTGCGGGGATAGTTAGGGATCCTGAGGCATGATGTAATACGAAAATATACTTATTAACATTAACAAAAATAGATTAACTATGCGTAGATAGATAGTGATTGCGTCAGTACGGGGCAAGAGCCGGAACACAAAAAGCCACGTTTAACGTATTATTTCTACACCTCGATAGTTGGAATCACTCCCATTGGTTGTTTGCCGGATTTTGCGCGTGAAGCGTTCTCATTGGCTATTTGCCGTCGTCGAGTGTGAATCGCCTTTTTACACGTTATCTTTACCCTCGAAGTCATCACTGCGCAGGAGCGTTAAAATAATTACATAAAAGTGAAGATATTCGTCGTACAGCACACGAAACAAATTTTTTGTTATAAAAAATTAAATAGAATATGTGTATTTTTTATAATACATAAAAAAATTAAATATAATTAATTAAATAAATAAAAGAATACGATATTCTTTTTTGATAGTATTCTATCGTCATCGCGTTAAGTACCTACTATCGCCCACTAGTGTTCCCGGTAGTAACTTAAAGGAAAGTGGATAGATAAAAAAGGAGATTTGTTGTTGGCTTCTATATACTTCTGTATTCTTTTTCACTACTTAATAAAAAAAGCTGGACACCTTAAAATTTTTTAAATTATATATAATAATTGTAAGAAAAGATAAAAATACGTAGGAAGGAAAACAGTAGTTACTGGAGCATCGAAAATAAAGTTTACAAATTAAATAGAAATAAGAATGTGTATTGGTATCTATAGTATTTCTCATGCGACATATGTTGTACTTATTAAAAATTAAAAGAGAATAGAATAGTTTATTTAAGACTACATAACTAGGTAGAATTACTTTCTGTAGAATTTCCCTTAAAAATACATATTTCTTCATATATTTCACATATTTCTTCATAACTAAAATGACACTCAATTACAGTTCGAGGGGAATTTTATATTAAATTGATCAACGCGTAATAAATGACGAAATTGACAGATACAATAATAATAATTGACCATGAATAAGAGTGTCAGGAATCACGATAGTTATGAACTTAAATAGAACTCAATTGAAAATTTGTATTCAAGGACCATTTGTAAAGATTCAAAGATATTAATAACTATATTATGACTATTTTAGCTTATTGAATATAAGAATTATTGAAAATTTTGTATAATTTTTAAAACGATGATTTTGTTTTGTTTTTTTAAGTAAAAAAAAGCATAAAATTTGTATGTATCAAATAAAATTAATTTCTGTTGTTGAAGTATTGTTGTATTTACGTGAAAGACGGTGACGCACGGAATAAAGTTATGTATGTATAATACAATGAATTGCGTTGACCACCAATACGAAGAGGTCATTACAAACAATGATTGGGTAACATTCCTAATTTAAACGAACGGAATGAGTTCGCATAAAAGAGTAAAATCATAACATAAATTTCTACCAGATCGGTTGCGTCTCATTTAAACCGCGGTTCTCGTGAATTTTCTTAGTCGTATGTAAACGTGCTCTCTTATATAGAAATTAAGAAATAAATAATAATAAAATATTTAATTTAAAGATTATAGATCATTTAAATATCTAAACTCTTAGTATTTCTATATAAATATTCGCATTTTTATTACATTTTTGTTATTGCTACCCAATATGGTAAATAACAGCAACTTTCTTTTCCTCAATTCTCAAAAAGTAAGTATTTTTAATTGTTTGATTATATATATCGCCTTAATGCTTAATTTTATTTTTTTATAAACTATTATCTGTAAAACGAAATAGTACATTCCTATTATATAAATATGGAACTGGATTTATAAATATTTTAATTTGAAAAAAGAAATATACTTATTAGATTTAAAATACATAAAAGAAATTACGATTCTTTGTGAAATCCAAATTTAAAAAGATAAGTCGTGTGATTAATATAAATATTTAAGTATTATTAAGCGCTCATTATTATTATATTTAAATATTTTTAATATATTTTGTATTCTTTTAATTAATTTTTACAGTTTTTTGAAATGTCTTGTATAAATGTTTACATAAATATATATATTAAATATTTTCTGCTAATGAATATGTTAAATTTGTCCTTGTTGTTTTATTGTTGTTTTTAACATACGTAATGATGAGTTATATTTGTTGATTCGTTTTTACCGCACAGGAAAAAGAAAAGAAAAAAAATGAAAGTGAAGTACTTGTCATTAAAAAACAATTAGAAAATTCACGCAGTTTCAAATGGATTAGAGTTTCGAAATATAGAAATTAGTGATAGAATTACCCAGTGATAGTCGATGTTTTTGCGCATGATAGTGAAGCAACTTTAAGTTGTCGAAAGTACGAGCACGAGTCAGTCGCTTACCAGCTGTTCATGTGTGTGATTGTCAAATCTCGTGTTTCGTATTCTTTTTACTTTCGAATTGCTTGGCCATCAGCCACGAATCACGACCTCATTCATCAAGATATTTGAATAACATTTATCACATACGAATCTCTCTCTCTGTGATTTCAGCTGATACAAAAGTGCATTCGATATAGAAGTTCTCTTTATATCACTAATACTGCTAAAGGTAAAAAGAATTTATTCTTTTTATATTAAATGATATCCTGTATCATTACTTTCTCTTGTCACTTCCATATATACTTACATCTTATAAAAATAATTTTTTATTATTTACGATATTGTTCATGTGGATATTCTCAAAATGACGAAATTTTATTAACATATTTAATAATATAATATTGTACCATTGAACACATATTTGGGCATTTTCAAGACGAAATATCGAATTTTATGAATATATTTGATGGTATAATATTGTATCATTATCTTACTGACATGCACATATGAGCAATTTTTTTATTAACTTAGTTTATATTTATTATTGTTTAAGTTTTCTGACTATACTTTATAAAAATTGATTTCTTTCAGCACAAACGAGAAACATGCCCTGCCCATTCTTAACTCGCTTATCAGCCAATTACGTACGTAACTATGGAACATCTGTAATAATGAACTATCGTCAACACTGCCCAGTAATGTCTCGCTTATCCAGTACATTGGCAGGAAACACGGCTGAAGCACAGATATCTCAATCTATAGAAAATCATTGTCCATTTCTTGCTAAAGAACCAGATACAATAAAAGAGGCTAGTCTGACAGTAGAGGAAGATATTATTGATCTTACCACTAAAGAGAAAACTAAAGAAGAAGCTAATTTTCCTTATCAAGATTATTTCCATGAACAAATTATGAAAAAGAAAAAAGATCATTCGTACAGGATCTTCAAAAAAGTAAATCGTTTGGCTGAGCAATTTCCAGCTGCAATGGAATATTCCTGGGGCGAGAAACCTATTACAGTGTGGTGCTCTAATGATTATTTAGGCATGTCTCGTCATCCAACTGTAATTAAATCTGTTCGAGAAGCCTTGGATAAATTTGGTGCAGGCGCAGGTGGGACTCGTAACATATCTGGAAATTCCATGGGTCATGAGAAATTGGAGAAAAGACTTGCTTCTTTGCATCAGAAAGAAGCTGGATTATTATTCACTTCATGTTTTGTAGCCAATGATTCAACATTGTATACATTGGCTAAGCTTTTACCAAATTGCCATATATTTTCTGATGCTGCTAATCATGCTTCTATGATACATGGTATATGTAATAGTCGTGTACCTAAACATATCTTTAGACACAATGATGTCAAACATCTGGAAGAGCTTTTAAGTAAAGTTGATAGAAATATACCAAAAATTGTAGCATTTGAAACAGTACATTCCATGACAGGTGATATATGTCCTTTAGAAGAATTATGTGATATCGCGCACAAATATGGTGCTTTAACATTTGTGGATGAAGTTCATGCAGTGGGCTTATATGGATACTCTGGTGCTGGCATTGGAGAAAGAGATTGGGTTCTTGATAAAATGGATATAATATCTGGTACACTTGGAAAAGCTTTTGGTAATGTGGGTGGCTACATTGTTGCCTCTTCCATACTTATCGATATGATTAGAAGCTATGCAGCAGGATTTATCTTCACAACTTCATTGCCACCAACTGTTCTGTATGGAGCTTTAACATCTGTTGAAATTTTGGCATCAGATGAAGGAAGGTCTTTAAGAACTAGTCATCAAAAAAATGTGGCCTATATGAAATCTATTCTTACTACTGCTGGACTTCCATTGGAACCTTCGCCTTCTCATATTATTCCATTAAAAGTAACTTTATTACTATATGTTGTAATGTTATAACACATGTTTTTCTAAGATTATTTCATTTTTATTTTACAGGTAGGTGATCCATTATTATGTAGTCAAATAGCTGATATGTTAATACGAGAAAAAGGACATTATGTTCAAGCTATAAATTATCCTACGGTTCCAAAAGGTGAAGAAAAATTAAGATTAGCACCAACGCCAAAGCATACAAAAGCGATGATGGATCAGTTTCTGAGAGATACACTGGATGTATTTCATCATTTAAATATCCCCATAATTGAATCTAAATCTAATGAAATGGCACGTGCCATATTAGTTCATTGACAAATGTATATATTAATATAATGTAAAGATTTCTTATCGTACAAACAAAAACTGTTAAAAGATGAAAGTTTATTTATGTGGATACATATAATATTTCTAGACATTCACAAATCGTAAGATTTGTTCGAAAAATAAACGGATTTAATTAAATCTATTAACTTAAAATAAATGGTTACAAAAATATTAAATTGTTTATTCTTCTTTTATATTTTATACTATTTTTTATATTAAAAAGTAAATTTGTATATAGAAAAGAATCTATTGTTTCATTATATATATCACACATTATCAGTACTATATATGTATGTGTTATCAGTCACACAACTTAAATTGTACGCATGCGCATTTTGAACGTAATTGTCGTCTGCACCTCTCAAGTCTAATTTATAATAATTTAATTTTCACTTATTACAAGAATTACTAATTAAAGTTGTTTGAAATAAAAATTTTTCTAAGAGGATGCACATTATTAAAATTTTGTCTAAGCCACATTGTTCTTTGAGAAAACCATAAGTTGTGTTATGATTGACGCATTAAAGTGAGGTTAAAATGAGAATTTTCTTAAACATTTTGAAAATGTTCATTGCGTTTCTCTCCGATTACGCACGTGGCCTGTCTTATACTGTCACTACGATTGTAATTTTATGTTATTGTTTACATCCGGCGAGATTTGCTTCGCATTATACATTTATAAAATCTGAAGATATTTATGATGAAATGGAAAGATCATATCCACCAAGAGATAACTCTTGTTCTATTTCAATAAATAATGAACGGTCTTCGCATTTGCTATATCCAGAGGAACATCCTCGAGAAGACCCAATTGCTATGGCTCGACGTTTGGGAATCCTTCCTGGAGGACAATGGAAACCATTGAATTGCCATCCTCTTTTCAACGTTGCTATTATTCTACCATATCGCAACCGGCAAACGCAGCTTGCCATCTTTATGAATTATATACATCCTTTTTTACAGGCACAGAATCTCAATTACAGAATATTTGTGATAGAACAAAGTCCTATGAGAGAATTTAATCGTGCTAAATTGTTTAATGTCGGATATGCAGAGGCAACAAAAATCAATGATTTCCATTGTTTTATATTTCAAGATATAGATTTAATACCACAGAATCCTAACAATATTTATGCTTGTACTAAAATGCCAAGGCATATGAGTTCTAGTGTAAATACATTCCGGTATAACTTACCTTATACTGGTTTATTCGGAGGGGCAATAGCATTGACTCGCAAGCAATTTGAAATAGTTAATGGCTTTTCAAATGTTTTTTATGGGTGGGGTGGAGAAGATGATGACTTTTATAGTCGTCTACAATCAAGGGGACTTCAAGTAAGCAACTATAAGATAATTTTTACTGCATCTCTATGATAATAATCTAATGACATTGATATTCTTAATAGATCACACGGTTTGGGCCTGATATAGCACAGTATTATATGATAAGTCATAAGAAAGAATCACCTAGTAGTGCAAGATTTGAAAATTTAGAAAATGCTGCCAGAAGATATGATACTGATGGCATTAGCAATCTTGAATACAGAGTATTAAATCATCAGCTACGACCATTGTATTCTTGGATATTAGCTGATGTTTAGTTTTAACTTTACATCCATTTTATATGGTCTCTACAGCTTTTTTCTGCTGTACTATCTACATTACTCAATTTCATCAATATAATGAAATGTCGTTAGGTGTAGTATTTTATAATTTATGTTTATGGTTGTACATTTACAAACTTACATATATTAATTGTGAGTAGAAACTGACTGGTAGATATTAACAAATAGTATATACAGAATTTGGAATTGTATATATGTTTTGCAATTATCGTATTGACAATGTGAAATAATGTGATTTTTTACAACATTACATAGTATGATCTTGGAGTCTATATAGTATTATCACGTCCATGTACTTGTTGCATCGTAAAGATCGTGCTTGTGGAAGTCTTAAGTTAAATAAATAAATAAATTAAGTGATATAGATATAAATATATATTATTAATATATTTTATAAATATTTAAAGTAAGAATGTAAGTAGATAGTGTGCAGTATTTGTATGTATTTAACAATTTGAATCTTGAATTTTCAAGCGACTAAACACTTTTTATAGAAATATAATTTATATTCATAGCATAAATATGTAAGTTAAAAAAATAATGATTGCAATTAAATTATTCTCTATCTATCTATAGTACCAAAACATGTGTAAAGCAATAATTATACTAGTTTTTTATATTTTTAAGAAAGCAATTAAACACATTTTTGTATATAGAACTGGAAAGCATAACAAAACTTTCACGAGCATTTATAACTTTTACTAAGCATTTATATACCAATTGTGACATTATTTTTTAAAACAATCAAACATTGTCAATAAACGACTTCAGTTACGAAATGTTAATGATATTTTTGATTTTTTAGTTTATTAGGACATATACTATTTAAAGTAGTACAAATAACTGATATATGATAGTCTGATTTGCAGTATTTAACAAAATTAATACTATATAAAAGATTCTAAAACTAAAGCTTCGAGTTAATGATACAGCAGTTGATACAAAAATTGTATATCGGACTTTATTTTCTTTTATATTATTACTAAATATATAAAGTCAAAAATGAACCACATTAGATAGGTTTGTTATTTTAATATTATATAGAATTCATTTAGTGTTCAAATGTAATCTTTTAAATATCTCGAAACCCGACATATATAACTTAGACCACATTCATAATTATGGGCATATGTGTATTTCATATGCACGAGTCAGTGTTATCATTCTTATTTAGAATTTAGAGGAGGATTAATGTGAATAGCGATAACACATAAAACGTGTTTGGATAATAGAGAATATAATTGAATGACTACATAGAGTAGAGTATTCGGATAATCGAGGTTCTACTGTATATAAAAATAAGACATTGCGTTTAGCAATATTTCGCAGTATATTTATTATTTTTCCTAATTTTACCATTTCATATACATTGTGGATAGTAAATTAAAAAAATAAGGTTAAATTGTATAATAGTTTAGAAGAGACGTTTACATATATAACGAAATTGTTAATCCATAATCTTAAACTTTGATAAAACTCGTAAAAAGAAAGATTAATGTACATATCGCTTGTGATTGTACTGTGTAATAAATATAATTATATTATTTATTTACGAAAATTTTACATAATGCAGAACACTATTATGAAATTATGAAGTTTGATGTATTATGGGTTAACAATAACTATTTAAAAAAATCTTTTTAAATAATTTTAGAGTTAATAACAAAAAATCATTTAAAGTATTACGAAAGGTAATTTTTGAAATAGCATTTTTATTATTGTTATTATTAACACTCTTCTCAATGTATTTACCATATATTAAAGGAAGAGTTGGCTCAATTTGTACATATTAGTGAAGATATTTCTTAATATTTTTGTAGTTTAAAATTGGAATATCCAGAATTAGGTAAAGACTAATAGACTCGATATAATCGTTTGATCTATTGATACTAAATTGTATATTTTATTTTTAGGTATCATCACATTTTATATAATCAACACAAAAATTGTCGTATCACTATCAATAAAGTTTAGAGAATGTGGTACGGAATTCCTTCAAAAGTTAATTCTAACATGATTGTGATTAAAGGTGTAGAAATATTAAGTATGAAAAACATTATTGATCATTATAAGTTTAATAAGGTGCCATTGCATAAATAAAATTCTTGGTTGTTATCAATATTCATATTATATTTCTCATAATGGAGAATTTATTATTTTCTGTCAAGTGATTATTATTCTTCAGCTACTTTGTCTAGCAATAAGTATATATGAAATAACCATGGCTTTTGACGTGAAAAATAATAAATTTTCATCAAACTAAATGTAATCTTAAAAACCGATTATTACTGTGCAGTTTCCGGCATGTTCAATGTTTATCAAATAATGTGAATATATATATATATATATATATATATATATATCATATCTATGGAAAATATGAATACAAGTTTTTATATATATATATAAAATCTATTTAACAATACTTAACGTATTACGTATCGGATAGTTCCTGATAACGAGCATACATCATTTTCTTTACACAATCCTTATATGTATCTCCAGGTAGAGCACTATAGGATGATGATTTAGCTCCTAAACCCGCGGTAGGAACTCGTCTTTCTGCTTCAATGATACTCGTTCTACCTTGATTTGATTTACCAAGACCCATTCCTTCGCTCCATCCCATCTTTTGTAATAACTTATTGCCAACATTATCCGAACCAATGCCTGTTCTTGTAGGTTCTTCATATGAAACAGATATGTCTTCCACTCTAGTTTTTAAATACTTTTCTTTTAATTTATTAGGTTGTGGTGGCTCCGGTTCGCCATATTTAGCTCGCCTTTCCTTAGCTCTATCCCGATATTTATTATTTCTTTGTTGAGGATCGTTTGGATCTAAACCACGCACCTGATACCAATTTTCTAAGTTTTGCTTATGAAGATCTGACAATTGCTGATGTCGAATCAACGCTTCTTTACTCGGGAATTGTCGTTTGCAAAGCAAACAAGCTAGTTTGCTCCAATCCGTATGTTGCCGTTCTTCTTGTTGAACATCCTCAATTTCCTCCTCTGTGTCACTTCCACCACCATAAGCAGCTACTAAACCATTACTTCCACTGGGGTCTTCCTCTTCGTGATATGAATTTGCTAGAGCTTTCTTTTCCAGTATAGCATAACCAGCGTCAGCGGCTCCACTTCCTATACCTTGATTACCATCACCTCCAGTAAATTCTGAATTCCAATTACTTTTAGCATTTTCTTTTTTCTGATTTAATGTTTTTGCCCAACGTTCCATGTCCTTTGCTATTTTTTTAGCAACTTTTACTTTGTCCTGTTTACTATCTTTTTTCTTATTTTCATCCTCTTTTAGTACATCATTAGTTACTGTTGTTGATGAAGGGGTAGCTTGAGTAACGACTGTAGTAGCCGAATCGGTACTGCTAGCGGTTGCTGTTATTGTAGTTCCACTCGTAGTAGCAGTACCTGTTGCTGGAGTAACGCTTGCGGTTGTCTAAAAAATATGAATAATGTAAATATTACTAATATATCGAGTCTATCTATAATTTTATACAAAAAAATTAATTACCTTTGCTGGTTGGTAGGAGAATGATTCTGCATCCCAGTAAAGAAATTGTTGTGTGTGGCTATTATAATAATATTGTGAATTAGGGTCATAATACAATCCTGTACTTGGATCATAATAATAACCCGAAGATTCGTCATAATGATAGGTGCTAACATCAGGCACCGAATAAACTTTTCCATCATTTGCATGGGCAGGAACCCTTCCACTTGCTAAAGTTGTGCTAGTTGGTGCAGTAGGAGTTGGTCTGCCCTTCATTTCATCCGGATCACCTATCTTTCTAGATGCTTGCAGCTGTTGGATAGCAGACTGAGCTACTGCAGCAGCTGCATTTACTCTGTCCGTTTGGTTCAATGAAGGTAATGTAATAGTCGTTCCTTGCATTATCTGATTTTGATAGTACTGTGTATAATACTGAAGATAATGAGCTTTTTGCGCTGGTGTTTTGGCATATAAATTGGCGCTATATTCTGCCAATTGAGCTACATCATCTAAGGTATACCTTTGCGATTGATTATCATTAGATTTCCATGCATTAGTGTTATTAATCTGATGTAACTTGCAATATGCAATTTCTACTTTCCTGCCATCAACGACTAATCCTTGCTTCGTGAGCGCTGTATGTAAATACATTGCATCCACAACATTACCCATTTCTAAATAACAAACACCCCTTGATGTATTTGTAAGAGAATCACGTCCAATGCGTATACTTCTAATTGGCATTGACGACAAATTTTTCATTGCTTGAAGAACCGAATCTTCGGTGGTTAATACATCCAATCCTCTAAGGAGAACAGTATTGGTAGGATGTGGACTAATCTCATCACTACCTTCTCCACCTTCTTCGCTTTCTGCCCTTGAAGCAGAACATTTGAAACATGTTTCACGTCTTTTGAAATTGTGTGCTCCACACTGCAAAATGTTAATAAGACAAATTTAATGGATAAATATATTTTATATATTTTTGCAATGAAATTAATATGCACACCTTTACACAATGCCAATCTTGCGTGTTCTTTGCAGGTAGTTTATCCACATGACAATCCTTTGGTATACTGTACTGCATTAATGCACGATACTGATCCTGTAGCATTAGGACTCCCTGAAACAGAGAATTTCAGTGTTATCCCGTCCAACGTCATCCGAAGGCCTCTGTTTAACCCGTAAATTTTCTTCTTGGTGACGAAATTATAGTTTTCTACTTCATAGCTTTCCGTCCCGAACGAACAGCAAACAAAATGAATGCCGTCGGCTTATTATGTAGGTCATTCCACGCGACTTGTTGATTCATTTACTTGTTACTACATATTAACGATAAATTTAAATTTGTATAGAGTTGAGCAAACGTTCAATACAAATACATCTACTAATTTATTGCAAAAACTAGAAACTATTTGTTTCATAAAATACATAATAAAATGAAAATTGAGGTAATAATCTTTTATTATAAATTGCATTATTGATTATAGATCAACAGTCAATAATAGTGTACCAGCTCATTTCATACCGGTAGAAGATTTCCTTTTTCCTCAGTCTCATTCTATTAGATACAAAAAAAAAATTATGTAGTCATGATGTTCAGATATATTTAACATATGTCAATTATCTAAAGATAATATCTTTCAAAATATATAAAAGCAATAGGCCAAACCATAGAACTTAAAAGCAAATTATAAGCCACAGAATTGCATACAGTTTTCAAGTCATGTAAATATTGTTCTTTTATTACACAAACAAATCATTTATGTCTATGAAAATAATCAATTTGTCATTGATATATATATATAAAAATGTAAGACTTAATCATTTTGATTTATGTGAATAGAATAATATGAGGCAAGATGAATCTTCTATTAATGAGACATTGACTAATGCACTATTATAAAATGCCAATGGATATTTGACAAGTACTAGCTTAAGCTAATTCATAAACAATCATACGTGTAACAAAAATGCATAAAAATATATATATATATATATATATATATACATTTTTAGAATTTAAGACGGCTGGAATGACCCTCCTCCAATCTTCATTGTTAGTCCACAAACTTTTATGAGAGATGGAGGATAGATAAAAGCACGCGTCGCGAGCTTTTCTATACAAATTAATCCGATAGACGTAATAGCGAGCCAGTTAAGAAAAGTCTGCAAAGTGGGACTCCTAGATAAATAATTAGATATGGTAGATTAAAGTAGCCTTTGAGATAGGTGCACAGCCATGGCCGTGGGGAAGGCCAAGGACCGCGTTACCGTGCCTTGCCGCCACGGGGCATCGGTGGCACGCGAACAACACATCGGTTGGGTATGTGGATTGAACTTCTTTCTACCTGTTTCATCTCCATCCACCGTGCAGCCTCCTGAGTCGCGTTAAACTCGACGAATGCAAAACCTCGCGAAGCACCTATACAGAGCAAATACACACATATCCAAAGTTAATCCACGTTTTGCCTGGAGATCTCTACTCTGAGAGGGCAGGCAATCACAGCACCAACCATTGACAGACTTTCGAACGAAGTGTTTCTTCGCTTCGTCCCTTCGTTTTCTTTTCCATTTACCTAAAGCTCAGCAGAACGAATTTTATCTGCTTGACGAAAGACTTCACCGATACTCGAATCGTTTAACGCAACATGAATTTTGCTTTCAAACATCAGCCCTAACAAAACTTATTTGCCTTCAATTTTTGTTTTTCTTTTTCCTTATTTTCTTTTTATCGCGATCATTAACTCGATATAATTGGAAAGAAATAAAAAAAAGTCAAAAGAAACTTCTTTGACGTAATGTGCGCACGCACGCACGCACTCACGTATACACACATACAGCAGACAGACAGAGGAGGGAAGGGGGGAGAAAGAGAGAGAGAGAGAGAGAGAGAGAGAGAGAGAGAGAGAGAGAGAGAGAGAAGATAGGTTTAATTATTTCCTACTGTATTTTCTTTATATTATAATTTATATAGAAATTATTAAAACTTCCTGATTTTAAATGACATGCTAAATTGGTTGGTAGCCATTAAATTTAAATTACATTGATGCTTAAATTGTTTTTTTTTCTTTTTAAATGAAAAATTTATATTGTTCAATAAACAAAATTGCGATGAGTTAATTTTCTTCGACTATCCTTCTTGCATGTGTCATGAACTTACCTTTGTATTATGAGTAGAAAATCGATTCATAATCAATTATGAATGAATTGCAGATTTGACTGCTTTTGAAAATGTATGAATGATATGGAAAATGTTATGTCTGCATAAGTGAAGCTCATTTATAATCTTTCAAATTTAGTAAAAAAAAAATGACAATATCAGTATCACAAATAAAATGTTTTTTCCAAATAGAAGATAAAATAAAACAATTATAGAAGTTTAATCTTGATTTCTTATTTCTATCATATCTGTATACCACGAAGATAGCTGTTGAAATATAGTTCTAATGACACTCGAAGAAATATTCCAAAATTGAACTAATGATACGAATATACATTTTACGAAGGGAACGATATAAAATAATAAATAAATAATAATTACCTGTATCTTTTTTCCGAATAAGCCTGATGTCCTTTGGCATGAGACCACAGTTGAGGATGTCTTGCCGCACCTGTGATACACACATCATAATAATAATAGTGATGTATGTTTTCTAACACTGACTCACAAGTGGCCACAATCTTGGGCCTTTAAGTTGACAACCTACGTCATTTTCAGTAATATGCTGCGCGAGCCCTCGAATCATTATGGTGTTGTTGGGAGATTGAGATTTGTAGTGGATGCCTTCCATGGACGAGCCATAAGCACGACCATGGTCATGATCAAAGTCCAAACTTTCACGACTATGGTCATCATCCCGATCTCTATCTCTGTCCTCTCTTTTTCCTCTACGTTCTCTATCCCTTTCCCTTTCCCTATCCCTTCTTGACCGTTCTCTGTCTCTATCACGGTCTCTGTCTCGATCACGGTCACGATCCCGTTCTGTAGAGTCTCTATCTCTTTGCCTTCCATAACGGTCTTCACGGTCTCTATAACTACGATCTCTATCATCTCTGCTACGATCTCTCCTATCCCTTGAACGATCTCTTTCACGATCTCTATCTCTTCCACGATGATTTCTATATTCTGGACTACGATGATCTCTATCACGATGATCTGAGTCACGATGTTCTCCATAATCAGGTGATCGATTGCCTCCATACTCATTACGGTAATCAAAGTCAGAAGTATGCCCTCTTCTTTCTGGTCCATAACCTGGTTCCCAAGGATCAATGTTGTTGCTATACATGTTTACGCATTTATTGCACCACTAAAACAGATGAAAAAAGTTTTACAATAAACTTTGTTAATACATAATTTAAGAAGAAATGCAGAAGGCTCAATATTAATTATTTCAAATTAATAAATTATGAATTCATACTATATAAAAACAAATGTTAAATATCGAAAAAATATAAAAGAATTGTGAGCTTATTTTATTAATTTAAAAGAACCCTACATAAAACATTTCATGATTAGATTGTTGGAACAAAATCGTGACAAGAAATAATGAAATTAATCTTAAAATTAGGTGAACATATTTAAACGAATTTCGTATAGAGAAAGAAAGCTTTACTACACGCCACGATTGATGTGGGTCGCAAGATTGAATTAATATGTACTTACCGATAAATTTATAACGTTCTTGTTCTATACAGCTGCAACACAGATACAATAATAAAAGATTTAAATAATCCTGCAGACTTCGGAGAATTCTTTCTTTTAGTTTCCAGAAATCTTAGATAAACCGTTCAGCATTCAGTACGACGCGAACAATGGCGTGAATGGTCCTCTTCATTCAGGAAACATGGCGGTTGTCCCAGGAATAACGAACTCCATACGTGTTTCGAGCACGTATTTAGTTTGATTACAGAAAGAGCGATAGATGTCGCGTTTTCGAGAATATGTGCTGTCAAGTTTTCCGCAGTGTTTTTGAGAATATGTTAAACATGTATTCGAAGATGAATAGTTAACGTTTACAATTCATTCAAAAATGACTTTAGTTACTAATTTTTTTACACTATATCTTCCGTTTGCTTTTAGATTTTCGATTATATTAAAGCATCGTCGCATTATGCACACAAAAAAATTATTCATCTGCGCATGTGCGGCTATTTGATCGAATATTCTATTGGACAATATTATTTCAAGCCTGATTCGCTACAAACGCTACATTATTAGAAATACTTCTGATACGTTAATGTCAAGTTGTAATAGAAAATCCCTAGAATAGTATTTTTTGTAATCTTAAGTTTTCGATTTTCTGACGACTACTCTGACCACTTATTGTTAGCATTGTTTAGGACCTTCGGTCAATCTCTTTACGTATACCTATTTACTTGGAATGAAAATGCTTTTTCCCCATAATATGATATAGTACGTTTTCAATCAATGTATGTTATATAATATTTATGCATTCTATCAACAGCGTTTTTGAAGTAAAACTTTTTAGACGACGGTAACGATAAAATTTTATGAAATGCATGAAAAGAGAGGGAACATAGAGGTAGGTAGAGAAAGGAGAGAGAGAGAGAGAGAGTGATAGAACTGACAATCGATCGACAGTTGAACGAGATTATGGAAGTTTCTAGGTAATAAGAAGGTATCATAGGGAATTTGGGGGGTTTTTTTCTAGGTAATGTTGTGTATGATACGTGAGATACGTGATCGATAGTTATGTGAAATGCGTTTGTATGATGGAAGGATGAATGAAGATGAGAAAGGTGAGAGAGATGCAAAATAAAAAAAGAAGTCAGCCATGAGTTGACCGATATAAGAATAAGGGAAAATATTATTGAATTCATTTGTGAAAATTTAATCAAATACACTCCTGAGGTTTCTGACGTTACCAAATGTAAATCAGTATAACATAAAGTTGCAACTGCGAATGTTACATATTTATATTTAAGAATATCATTTCAGAAATGTATGCGCATTTTCACCATTCAAATTATACACATACGTAACATTATAAACAAATTCTAGAATACATATATCTTCAAGAATTTATCGTTATTAAATATTTGATAATATTTGTTTTTGTTTTTGTATAGTATTAGTATTTTAATGAATGATTATGTTATTATGAATTAAGTTATTGTTTTTTTCAAGACTAAAGAAACAATTTACTATATTTATCTTGACTTTCGCGTTTGCTATAGTTAAATTTTTAAAAAATTATTTTTGAAAAGTAGTTGTATAGATAATAATTATTATCCGATGTAATTGAATTGAAATTTATTTGAGATCGTGTTCTTTTTTTAAAATAAAATAGTATCTCCTTTTGTATTCCATATCGATAACGTTGGAGTCTCGTTTGACCGATCTAACATGAGTTAGCCTTTCAATATGATCACAAGATAGAGCCATAATTCCAGGATACAGGTGTAGCTCTTGTTTCTCTTCAATAAATTTTACGATGTCATGTATCGACTATTTAACTTAACGCAATATTTCAAAATAATTGTAATATACTATCAACCAGAGTCGAGTGATTGAGTCCAATTAATTATTTAATCTAAACTTCGTAGTTTAGGAATTAAAAAAAAAAAAAAGAAAAATCTTATATCAATTAATTTCTAGTATCAACAATGAATATCTATTCTGTTAATGAATAACTATCTAAATCACATTGAATAACAGAAATAACAACGATGTTTTTAACGCGAGTCATTGGCCGAATATTTTTATTTCAAATATTACGTAAACTTACGTTAACAAACCAAAAAGAAAGGAACACATGGAAAAAGTATAAAAAGAAAGAGAAAGGTAAAAGTTTTCTTTCTGTAGGATTCGATATCGAGGCAGGTAAACGTTATCCTGGGTGGTCGGGATCGGTCTCCGCCCAAAGTACAGTCATTCCCTGGGTTCGTGTGGATTCGCCCAAAGTTGACAAGACGCACAAGTACATAAGGAGAAAATATGGTGAGTGGGTGGGTGGGTGGTGGTGATGGTCGTCGGTGGTCGCTAGTGCAACCAAAGTAGGATGGGCCGGAAAGGCCGCATACGCACGAATCTAACCAACTGAAGTTGCATCCTATTGTTTATGTGTGTGTGTGTGTGTGTATGCGTGTTTCGTTGCTCGATTATACGTGTGTTAGTAGCTTTTCCTGGGGAAATGAAGGGGTGGAAGTGAACGAACGAGAGAGTGAGAGAGATAGAAAGAGGGTAATGCGTGAGAGACGTAACTATAGAGAGAGATAGGGAGAGATAGATAGATAGATAGAGAGAGAGAGAGAGAGAGAGAGAGAGAGAGAGAGAGAGAGAGAGAGAGAGAGAGATGATACTAGCGTGTCTTGCGCAACTAGTTCGACGCAGACAGTTCGTCTATATACTTGGTTCAACGACCACCGCCCTGGTCTTGCCCGACCCTAAAGTACCGGGAGCTTCGTTTGGGAGAAATAGGGAGAGAGAAAGAATAGGTAGGGGAGAGTAAGAGAGGGGGAGAGAGAGAGAGAGAGAGTAAAAGGGCGTTGATGGGTTCGCCGGGTTGAGGAGAGGGTTGGTACGAATCGAGGGAGGATATGTAGGGTGGGAATAAGAGGGAGGGAAAACAGCCAGGCGAGGTCTCAAGTCCGTCGGCCCACGGGCCAGTTCCGTCTCGAGCCCAGGGGTAGAAGATCTACTGGTCGCTTGTCTGCTCCCTTCTTTCGCTATAGTTTCATTTCTTTCCGTTTTAGTTCCTCTTCAGTTCCGATTGACTGACGTATACATATATATATATACATATACATATATTACATACATAATAAAAAAAAAAAAAGAGAAGCATATATATATGGATATATAAAAGATATATATGTACACGTGGGAACGTATATACGTATACATACGTTAATAATACACGCGCGCGCGCATCACACACTTTGGAAAAAACGTATAATGTTGTACGCTGGTTAAAAAATAAAAATAAAGAACGGGAGAAGAAAGGGCGCGTGAATGTACTACCATCGATTTCTTTCTTAATTTACGTGGTTGAATTTACGGGTACGATTTTGGTAACATCTTTACAATTCGTCGAAGTAGTCGTCGTCGTCGTCGTCGTCGTCGTCGTCGTCTCATATCGTTGTTAATAACGATATAACGCAACTCTGACGCAACCGCGTATTCTTACAAGTCCTGTACGTCGTTAAGGTGTACCGTCTCACGTAGTACCTGCGTCTTCTGTCCATCTAATGCTCTTACATCGACTGCAGATTGCTTGAGTTTTAGGAACGTAATTGCCGCAACCAGGTATGTATAAATAAATGCATTATCTTTAACTAATATCTTGTTGTGTTTGTTATCTATCCAGTTTTTATGTTTACGTTCACGTCTTACAAATCATATATTCCAAAACTTACGATTAGTTTCAATGTGAGTATTATTACCGAATTAATTTTGTCAAGATTTTCCAAGTTAAAGAGCTTATATACATCTCTTTCTAAATATTAAATAATATATTTCGCATGATTTATTTTTTAGATCACATTTAATTAGCAATCTGTTAAAATATTGTTATGATATATTATCAAATTCCTCAGTACAATGTAAATTTATGTAATCTACAGTTTTTTTTATTACATATAGATGTTATTATATTAAAAAAAAAGCAGTAAAAAAGATGGAGGATGTCTTTGTAACGTGTGATACGTCAAAGCGAGTCAACGAAAGAACAAAATTTGATTTCCTTTCATATTTTTATTATTGGAGCTTAAAGCGACCGCGATGACGATTAATCTTGTTCTTACTCATGGCCAGTTCCAAACCGCCTCTTGTCAGCTGATTGAAATCGATAATGGTAAGCCTCGGCTCGGTGGGTCGTCTTGTTGGAGCTTGCACCCTGTCGAGCGGTGCCCCGGGGCTCCGGAACCTGTGGCTCTGGTACCTGCATCCGTTGACGCCCGTCGTTCCACTTCCACTTCCTATTCCAGTTCCGCTTTCAGTTCCAGTTCCAATTGCAATTTCAGCCCGGCTCATACGCGTGCCGCTCATCGATCGGTAACGAGCACTCGGGAGCGGCTCAATGTCCTCCCGGAAGTACCTGAAAGTTAAACCCCACGAATTTTCATAAGGATGATGGTGACGGTGATGCGAAATGACAAAGAAACAACATTCACATCGATCGATCTCATTCCCTTGTTCTCCTTCCTTACGAGGACATGGTTTACGTACTCGTGAATGCTAGCTAGATGCAAAGGAGCCGGTGTCCTGACCATTTTAGAACGTGGCTGCCTTGATACGTGATGTCTCTGACGAGATTGTCGATTACTCTTGTTCGATGGTTGATCTGGAAGTCCACACGGTATCAGACCGGTTAACTTGTAATATTCTAAAAATACTCGTGCGAGATTCCGACCGACTCTGTAGTCTATTATTGAAATCAACAGTTAAGGAAGAACATTTGAATTTCACTTTGTTTCATACCTCTTATTCTATAATCTAATCAAAGGCAAGGATAATGTCATTTGTTTGTGTTACATCGAAAGGATACAACTTTCTTCTGTATATGGTAAAATACTTGATGTTCCTTTCCTACAATAGCCATACATTGACACTTGTACGGTATAACAATTGACATGTTCCTTTAGAATGGAGCATAGATATCGACGGGATGTCCCACCTTTGTGAGGATCTTGATTATACATCGTGTTTCCTAAGTTGTAGTCCTCTGTATGTTGAGCTAGCAATTTTGGTAAGACAATATGTCTTTCGTACCTAAGGGGCTGGCAGCCGTGGTGTTAGATTGTGATACGCAAAGCGAGGGTCGTATAAAGAAATGATGTCTTTCATTCGCAAGGCATTTGTAATCTTTAGAGATAATTTAAAGAATAATTAGAATTACCTGTATACGTCTTCGTATGTGTTCCCATAAACGAAGACTCCAGTTGCGTTTGTATGTGCATGCAAATCCAAAACGCAATCTAATGGTGTGTGTGTGTTTTTATCTAGGGATTCTAACATCGATTTGGTTGCCGATAGCGTTGGATGAATCCATTCTGATATACAATTCCAATTTCGATTTAAATCCATACCCATCAACGTAGATCTGTCGTAAAATGACTATAAGTTCGTACGCTTGAAGATAAATTTAACTGTAACGATGAGATATTGACATAATTACCTATAATTGCCGAGGAAAACTCCATCGGGATTGATCATTGGCACAATTTTAAATATCACGTAATGCCTGAGAACCTGAGCGATCGGATGAGTACTGACTAGAAAATCCATGAGGCCTTGACAAACGTAAGAGGACGGTGATTCGCCTGGATGAATTCTCGCAAGTACTACCACAACTTTCCGGGCTAATTCCCGACCGTTGTTCGTATCGGATGTTATGGTGATCAGGTCAACCTTCCTCTTCTGAATCGAGGTGGCTAAAGTTTCTCTGTGAACATAGGCTATCTTGGTACTGAGATTATTCAGATGCCCGAGATACCGATTATATGAATACGGATAAGTTAAAGCAAATTGGTAGACATCGTCTTCTCGATCGAAAGCGAACGCGAAACTGAGCACGTAGTGATTCTGATGTTGCGGTGATTTGTAATAAAAAAGCTGTAAAAATAAATTTTACAAATGCTTGTTAAATGATATTAAATCCTTGAGAATAAAATGCGAGCATAAGTTGTACCTGATCCTGAGGTATCCTTTGCCATTTTGGTCTGCCGGTGCTTTTAACTAACGGTGCCATGCCGATTTGAAAGAGATTCATACTTCTAGATATGTTCACTATGTTGAATATAACACGCTGATTGGATCTTACGTTGTCAACGGTAAAGTTGAACCACAGGCGAAGTCGCGGGCTGCAGGTATCCGGTCTTATGAAAAGATCGTACTCGAACTCTGAAACAAGATCCACCCGACCCAAGTTACCGGTTTCAAATGAGGCATCGAAACAGATGTGTCCCTTTTTTGCTTTCCCACTATGACCGGGCGGACGTATTACAAGTTTATTTACGTTTCCCAAACCACCTTCGGCATCACTGTCCTCGCTTTCTGAAACCAATTTTATTCAAAATTTATTGTATCGTTAAAATCTATCATTATGATCGTCGTTACGAAATAACCGAAATAATAATATAGAAACGTTTCGAAACTCGTTTTTTATTTTTAATAACGAAATATCACACGCAATTGAAGTTGTCGTCTAACCGGCTCTTTGATAGAGACTGGTGTGCTCTAAAGGATCGCGTCCTTCCCCGTGAAAGGCCATTAACCGCGTGAATAAGCTCTGTTAAGATTATCCAGGTAGCAGACACGGCGAGAGACTGAAGGCTTCGGCCAACTCGGGAAGCATGTTAGGTGTTAACCGCCTACCAACCTATCTACATGATAACGAGAAATACCGATCTCAGTTTAGATTTCAAACTAAACGGCGGATCCTCACGTTTCCTCTCGTGTTCGTGCTTATACCAAAAAAGAATCTGGGAAGTTCGTGATTTCGTGTGGGTGATTCCAGTCAGGGCGGATCACTCCGTCATGGATTCTCGCGTGGCTGCCAGGCGTCAACCGATCTCCTTTCTCGTTCAAGACCTCTCGACGGGACTATCTTGTTTCTCAGTGAGAAGGTTAAAGTAAAAGTTGTTCCAAGTCACGAAAACTACGACGATCCGAATCGTAGCGATAGAAAGGTAAAGAAGCTATCGAATGTAGAGACGATGGAGTATGTGAGAAACTTACTTTTAACATCTTTTCGTGACTCAAGGTTATTTCTTTGTGTGTTTTAAAACGTATTATCTTTTTAAGAGGATCCTAATGTAAGAGTGATCTAAATATATGTTTTTCTACTTCTATATGGTTTATTCGATTTTATCACATTCGACGAACTACCGATTATCAATTGTTGAAGTACACGTGCTTACCTTATATACTTTTTATTTCAGTATTTTCGTTTTTTGGGACATATGTTACAATCAACCGAGCATGATAGTAGAGATTCATCCGAAAACAATATAAAACCTTTCGAAATTGCCATGGATTGGGAACTATGACAAAATATCAATTCTTAAACACCTTCTCGCTGCTAATCGAGGCCGAATGCGATTCAGAGAAGTTGACACTATTACTTTTAATATTTATACATGCATTAGTCTATAAGATCACTCTTACAATATTACACCAAATGACGCGACACAATTAAAATGGATTACTTATCAAACATTACGTATTTTTAAATTTCCGGAGAACATTTTTTTCTTTCTTTTGTTTTGAACGCGACCGGTTAAGGAGGGCTGTATATTGCAGCACACGTGCACATCTTATGTACTTCATAGTACTTTCCTTTTTTGGGGATATATATATAACTATCTATCTAAAAAACAAACTAACTCTCTATCTCTCTTTTTTGGTGGACTCTCTTTTTAAAAACTTCTCACATTTCTCTTCTTCTTGCAAATCGTGCTCTTTCATCTTTTTTAATAATTCATCGGAAGTATCTAATAATTGCAATCTTTTCAATTATATTCACTAATATACATAATATAAATACTAATAAAAATATAATGCAAACACATTTAAGATTTTGCTATAAAACAATAGACGAATTTTCTCGTAAATCTAAAATAATCAATGAACCTACTATATTGTTAGACAAAGATACATTACTTTCATCATATTAACCGCGTAACGCGTAAGCTTGATTAGTATGTGCAACGAATAATATCTCGACAACATCAATTTTAATTCTACAGTTCTAATATTATAAATGTAATTTAAATAACATTTCTAAATGTAGTTGGAATTTTCCTCTCGATTTTCAAGCCAGTTTTAGTTCTTCTTTATAAAAGAATTGAAATAAAAATTCATATTCTATTTAGAAAAGATTCTATCATTAGAATGCAGAGACAGAAATTACCAGGAATCTATTTCTATTAAATGATAGGCAGCGTAAATATTACGCTCGATGACGATAGTGTTTGAGGTCAGTGTCTGTAATCTTGATGGAGGGAATAAGAAGAGCTAAGAGTAGTTCGTCGAGTTATAACATTCTTGCGTCAAGACCTCTAGATACAATCGTCAATAATTCACGAAGAAAGGTAAAAAAGTACGATATCATTGTATGAACTTTTGCGTATTTGATCAATGGTATAACGTTGGACAATGGACTCGTCTGAAGGTGGGTCTTGATCGTAGAAACGACGACCAAGCTTCTCGGTGCGTGTTCAAAAAATTCAATTTCAAAAATCTGCATGATATTCAAAACATAGGATTGGATGTATTAAACTAATCTCAAACTTTCTATCTTGATTATTTATCAAAGGTTGTTCATATCTCAGAGGAATTTATTCTAGATGTCACATTTGATTCTCAATAATCTTAAATTATTTTAGTAATATGAAACTCGAGGTCTAGAGCTAATGCTTTGATAGAACAATTTCGTTGCGATATTTGTTGGATATTTCACTATGTATGCACGAGCGAAAGTAGTTGCCAAATGTCAGGGTGCAATGGGTGGAGCACGTGACCGCATCAACCGATGATTCTCCTCGCGTGACCCTTTCGACGGCTTCACACACACTCTCACCTTTTCTCTCTTTCCCTTTCTTTCGTCAATTCGATCGATCTCTTTTAGCGAAGGATCCTATCTTAGATCTTTACTTTCTTTCTTATTTTCGTTGAACAGTAGAATAACAGACAGGTTAGAGCCGGCACGAAATGTGTGATCGAAGCTCAAATTTTCATCTTCTTAAGAAAATTATGATCGCGTGCGTAAGTACTACGTACCAGTTTCTCCACCGTCAGACATTTTCAGAGTTGTTGCCGAGAGCCTCCTATACCGAACTGGACTACGCTAGCAAACAGACTTGGCGACACTATGTCCACCCAGGATCAACGATGGTTTCCTTGGTTCTGTTAAATCGATATACGAACCGCTATGTTATTCATTATCTAGATTGTTTCCTTAAATCATAAGTGTCTTTTTACAAAAATTGTAAATATAGATAAATAAGGTATATACTAATTATAATTTTCACGTTGATTTGACTCTTTGTCAAAATTATAGGCACAATAGTTGGCAAAGTTTGATGGGCTTTTCGGTGCTTTACATTCGATCGTATCACTTTTAATGATTCTTTCCTGATAAAATCTCATAGATCGAGTTACGAGTTCTTCTTTTGATTAGTTGTACTAAATTTATTGTACTATCCTTTTAGATTTTGATAATAAACTTTTGATCCTCTCTTTTGAAAAATTCATTTATTTTCATTTAAATATGTTTATAGTCTAACTTTCATATCTAAACTTAACTTAATGAAGAATGTAGAAAATATCATAACACGTGTTTATCTATTGGTGTAAACATTGAATTATTATTAAATTTAATTTCAAAATATTCCATTACAATTGACCAAAAACGCTCTTTTATAAATTCAAAAGAACGATTTAGATCATCTATTTAACAATAAAGTAGGAAATTAATGCGATCTCGGTCGAAGGTGAAAAAATGATTTGAGAATCACTGATACAATTTACAGATTACCCTCGTACAGTCTGCGCCTTTTGCAGATGCGCGAGATAATCTTCGAAGAAAGCGCGTGAAGTTTCGTCCATCGTATTTGCGTAAAAAAAAAAAAAGAAAGCCAGAGAGAAAGAGAAAAAGGGTGGGAGAAGAAGGGGTGGAAAAGCTCGAAAGTAAAGCGATGTTGAACGTAATGTGCGCATGCGCGTAGTTTCGAGCAACCCTCGGAGTAGGAAGACACAAGCGCAAACGGGTGAAATACACGATATATAGTGAAGGAAGAGAAAACAGAAAGAAAAAGAAAAAAAGAGAGAGAGAGAGAGAGAGGGTGAGTGAGAAGGTACGAGGGAGTCTGCGTAGGTGTAGAGACACGGAGCCCAGAGTTCTCAGCTAGCATGACATTTTTCTGGACGAGCTGTGTCGTTGGTAGTTCCTGGTTGGCTGTCGTCTACTCTCTTCCCCTGAGCTTTACCTGGGATTCTCTGGTGAATGCTTCCCCTCCCAATCTCCCCACCGCCTTTCTCTCTCTCTCTCTCTCTCTCTCTCTCTCTTCGCCAATTCGGAATATCCATGTGTATGTTTCATTTCACACACGCGAGAGTGAATGACTGGTAGAACGCGGGAGATCGATATTTGAAACCCCTCTGCTGTCTGATGCTTCCCCTCCTTCCAACTGGAGTCGACGAGCCCAGTGGCGTAGGAAGTAGAGAACGAGGGGTTCAAGAGCTGGCACAACAAACTTCATAAAGCGTTCAATCCTAACGAAAGTATCAGGGCAAATAATAAATCGTGGGCAGTAATAAATTGAACATGTTTAAAAATGTAGTATAACGATTAATTGTGTAACAATACCGTTTTAGGATTCGTGAAAAAATTGGGCCGTTGGGTTGTCTGAATCGGAACGCAAAGCCGGGTTTTTCCCGCTTTCCGGGCGATTGTTCTAATCATTGAGCCGCTTCGGTCAAACGAATATTTATTTATTTGGAATGAAGATGCTCATTTTCACATCGTAATTAATTTTTTAATCTCTTTGTTTGTAAATTTAATTTCGGATATAAATTTGTCGATATTCTCTTAGCTCGGGGTAACTTGCATTAGGCTTCTTGTTCTTATGAGAAATCGATTAATCTGGATTTGAATTTATTTGCTGGCCATCGTCCTCATTTTAGAATATCCGATTAGCTTGTTAAAAGCAGGAAAAGACATAAAAATTTGGGCGGTCCGTAACGACCGGGAAATGATTTTACGAGGGCGCAGGAAACACCCTGCCAAAGCTTTTGCCAATTTTCACTTCGACGCTTGCGCAGACGAGTACCCAATACTGCCCTCTCCTACTTTTCCTCCACCAGTTACTACTACCACCAGCTTTTAAGCGGCTCGGCGATCCGCGGTACATGCAAGCTCTAGTTTCCTTAAAAACGAACTTCCAACCTTCGACGACTTTGTCTGCGCATGCGAACAATCCTCTCTCGCTATTTCTCTTTCTTGTTTTTATTCAACGAAAGCTCTATTTTTCGAAAAAATTAAATGAATTCTATCATAAAGAGCGTTTATTTTCTAGATCGAATCGAAAGATATAATATTATAAATTTATGAAACATTAATTCATAAATTGCAATTGACTGTGTAGGAGGTGAAGAGAGATTGGACAAGAAGGGGTGAAAAAGAACAATAGAAAGAAGATCACAAATGATGGAATGCTAGAAACCGTACGTCACCCTCCTCGTTTCACGATTCACCCCACGATAGTCGTTATCGAGGGTAAAATCTTCTCCTGTTATCCTATACCAGCCAGGTTTGCCAACTCGTGAAATTGAAAACTCGGCTATCCCGAGTCCGACTCTTCTCTCTTCTCTTTCTTCCCGATCTCGAACGCCTGCGCGTTATCATTATCACCTAGCTTCTTCTTTTTTATTGTTTCTTTCGTATGATGTAGTCTATCGTGTATGTATGTATCGTGTATATATATCTATATATATGTAACATATACAAACGAATACGCGCATACACCCCTTTTCTTAAATTTCTACCCCTCTTTCGTTCAGGGTCGTGGGGGTGGTACTATTGGTGGTGGAAGTGGAGGTGGTGGTGATGCTGGCGGTGTCCGAAGGGTGCAGCCGGTACCACCAGAGCCTAGACTCCTCAGTTTAGTTACCGCACCACATAAAGGCATTGCGTTGTAGACACCGTTATAACCCACAACATTCTTAATCTTTGATTCTACATATTTCTCATTTTTTGATCCTTTAATTCGATGTATAACATATAATTGTGTGTATATATATATATATGTATAAATAACACACACACGCGCGCGCGCACCCATTACACACCCAAATACACACACACACACACAACACACCCCACACACCCTATACACATTTATATATACGCTCGTGCACGTTGAAAATACATAAAATATCGTCGTCGTTCGTTGTCGTCGTCGTCGTCGTCGTCGCCGTCGCCGTCGCCGTCGTCGTCGTCATCGTCGTCGTCACTGTGTCGTCGTCGTCGTCATTCTTACAGTTTAAGAAAAATACTAACAAAAGAAACAGAAAAAGAAAATAATTGTATCATCGTTCAACTACGTACGAAGAGAAGGGAGATCTTGTTCGCGATCAAAACGGAAAGGGTGAGAGCGAAAACGAAAGAAAGTAAAAGAGAGAGAGAGAGAGAGAAACTAGTTAAGCTCCAAAAAAGAACGTCAAAAAATCGCTCACGCGCGTGTGTGCTGTGTGAATTTGACTTCCGCGTGCCCACGGTGTTAATCTCAAATTCGTCAATTTTATTATTATATTTATTACCTTCGATCAATCATCTTGCACCTTTCTCTCCCATTTTCTCAGCTTCGTCATCGCTCCTCGCTTTTATCCGTTTTTACGGAAGTCGGTTATCAGTTTTCGATCATTGACCTCTCTTCATCACATCATCGCCGATCTCAAGGAGAAAGAATAACAGAGAAAGAGGTAAAGAAAGAGAGAGAGATAAAATCTGATATTTCTCTCTTGTATATTCGCAAAGACAATCCTATTATTCTTCGTCCAGAAGATTTTCTTCTTCGATCACGTGAAGATACCAAGAGGAGTTTATCACGGAAGGTGGAGGAGGAGAAAGTGTGGTGGGAAAGGAAAGGAGGTGGCGAAAAAAATTTGTGCATTGAAAAATTGAGATAGAAGAAGAGGACCGACCGGCGGGGACGAACGTGTTTTCTCGTTTCTCTTCTTTCTTCATCTTTTTTTTTTTCTTTCTTCCTCTCCGTTGGCGGTTAGTGACAAAGGATATAGAAAAAGTAATTAGATTAAAATTAATTATTATAAAAGAAGCGTATTAAGGAGAAGAAAGAGGGATTCTTTTAGAGACGCGTATTTTATATGTATTTCGTGAGAAGTCAAAAGGTTAACGAGCGTTGACAACATTTTCCAGAAATTGTTTATTTTACAAATTCGCGTCTATGAATAAAAAACAAAATCGTCTCACACAAAAAACCATCCATCAATCGTCGTGATTAAAAACGCTTTATTGTATCGTCCACGTCGTTACCCCCGCCAACTCGACGGCAGCTCGTCGTCAGGCCGTCATCGTCAGGCCGTCGTCGTCGTCATCGTCGTCTTCGTCGTCGTCGCCGGTAAAAGAAACGTCTTATAACCCGGTCGTCGTTCCGTTCTACGCCCAGATATCGGCATCCTCCAACCACTGATTTTCATCGTTAACCGGTATGTTCGTTTCTTTCTTTACTTTCGTTGTTTATTATTATTATTATTATTATTATTATTATTATGTACTTCCTATTATTAACCTTAAACTCGAGTTATTATTATTATCATTAATTATCTCGTTATATTATCGTTGTTGTTATTATTATTATTATTGTCATTACATTATTATGATTGCATATATCGTTGATTATGTATTATTATTGAACGTGCTGCCGTTTTCATCGGTGCCGGCAGAGACGTGTCTTCCATTCGCCATATTGTATTTTATACAATCGTCTCTCCTTGATCGCCGATTCGCTGATACGGCGACTTTAGTTCGTTTTCCTATTTTTTTTTTCTTTAATTATATATGTATTATTTATGATAAATGATCATTTTATAATAGATCCCTTATTATACTGTGTCATTGTTAAAAGGAAAATTGAAATATTTAAGCAAAACGCTAATTTTTGTTAGACGTTTCGACGATATCGTGCTGTAGACATCGACAAAAAAAATCAGCGTACGTCGATCAGAGGAGAGAGATTTAACCCGTGAGGTGTCGCTCGCCGCGGTGCAACTTTGTATCTCGCAGAAGTTAGGGCGTGGCACCCCGAAAGGGCGAGTACGAAAACGCGATTCAGACTGACGCTAACATCTTTGTTTTATAATCGAAGAACGCCATGCCAAACATCGTCTCACCTATCAAACTATGATAGTTTTTTTATCCTTCGAGGAAAAAGAAATGAACTCGTAGAATGAGTCTTACGTCAGTCTTTCTCATAAATTCGGAATGGGAAACAAAGAAGGAGAAGAAGGATTAAAAAGAAAATATGATACGAATAATCAAAGTAATACAAAACGAAACAGATAGATAAATATATAGAAACGAGGAAGAGAAAAAGAGAGAGAGAGAATAAAAAAGAAAGTAGTAAACAAGATGGAGAGCATCCAGAGCATGTGCAAGGCTTCATCCGGATCCACGATGGACCGAGTCCTCGATCAACCGGCACCGTGGCTCCTTCTCGAGGACAAGCGGGAAGTCTCGAGAGGGATACTTCCGGTCGTGACAGCCCTGATCAAAACGGTGCGTGAGAAATGAAAGTGTAAGCGGAAAAAAAGTTCGCTTTTATAAATTACCCTCTTCCTTTTCTTGCCCCCTTTACTTCGTATCTTGCGATTAGCCGATGGAGAAAATTTTATTGATGAAAGAATTTTAAATGATAAGAGAAATCAAATTAACAATCCGATCGGGACCTTGCTTTTCATTTTTTATCTTTGAGTTCTTATAAATCGAATATAAATATATTTGAACGTTTCTGTGATCCCCTAAAATAAATAAAACGTTCTTCTAGAATATTGGTTTTCTTTTTCATTTCTTTTTTATATTGAAAAATTTTGGAAGACTAACCATTGAAATATCAAAGATTTACTAATTTGCATTCACTATCGGTGTGGGGGTGTAAAAAGTATAAGAGAGGAGACTGAAAAAGTGAGAAAGGGAATGAGAGCGAGAGAGAAAGAGAGAGAGAGATCGGCAGGTCTAGTGAAACCTTAGGTATTGATCGTTTCTGGGTCCATGTGACGCGCCTGCGTTTTGCTGTGGGGTGAAGTCGTACCGAGGGTAAACGCGAACGGAGAGAAAGAGACGGAGAGAGAACTATATCGGGGTTCATATACCCCCGGGGTAGCTGCAACTTTCCTCCATGCTGGCAACCAATCAATGGAGCTTCTACTTACTTCCCATTCTCTTTCTCTCTCTTCCTCTCTCTCCCTCTCTCTCTCTCTCTCTCTCTCTTTCTCATATACATAAACGTCAGTTTAGTTCTCTGTACTGATTGCCACATGGTCACACCCATTACAGCAAAGCAATGTCACCGATGCCAATTCTATCTTTTTCTTTTTTCTCTCGTGGTAATGGCTGCCATAGATACTTTTTCCCTCTAATAAAAAATATCTTATATTTGGCTTCATATATTTCAACTTTATCATTCCTTATTTAAAATCATTATCTATTTTTCATTTTTTTAATGAGCATTGAACGTACCACATTATTTTTAATAAACCAAGAAGGTATTCCTGTATACCACGAATTTGTATTCTGTAATTGCATATTTATACGTTAAATCTCAGTCAATAGGTATACTTTGTACAAAATAAATATATAAAATTATGTAGAATTCGTAGAAAAATTGAGCCGTTGTGTTGATGAAAAAGGGACATTAGTTTGGGTCTGCCCCATACTGGGCAACAGCTCTAACCATTAAACTATTCAGGGCCTTACGGTCAACTTTTTCACAAATGCCTATTTATTTGGAATTGAGGTCCTCTTTCTCGCATTAATGATCTCGTATACTTAAATATTTACCCTGAGCTTTTTTGTTTTTCAACTCGAGATATTACGAACTTATTTCAGTGAGGTTTCTGCTTAGAAAAAAGGGGGGCAGACCAAAATTTAGTCAATGAAAGTGAGAAAGAGAAAGATAAAGAAAAAAAGAGAGGGAAAGAGAGGGGAAGAGGGGGAGAGAGAGAGAGAAAGAGAGAGAGAAGAAAAGGCGTATCCGCGGACATAAAGTTATATCGATCGGTCAGGCTTTCTAAATGTGTTCTCTAGTATCACAACCGAGGAACGATGCAGCGCAAAACTTGCTCATCGATCGAGACTTCGCCGTTACGGAAAGAACTTATTTCTAGAAAAATAAAAGAGACAAAGAAAGGTAGGAACTATACTTGCTTTTATTCAATTCTTGATGATGCCAGTCACACGCGACACATATCTATAACTATTCCTCCATTTTATTTTTATACACATGCGACAGCAACAATTTCTATTTACTTTACGTAAGAGTTCATAAGATATATATATATATGTATCTAAGTACATAATTACGTATGTAAGTAGACCGTTGATCGAGGAAACAATATGGAAGGCTTCTTTAGACTAACTCTAATGCAAGAACTTCGTCAGCGTTTGTGATACTTTTCAAATTTCCCGCGCTACGTCCTGAAAATAATTATCAAGTTTCCAAAGGTATTTTCATTACGCTTATTCATGCATACGTATTTACTAAGAATGTAGGTACACATTGTATATTCATCGTAAAGTTATACGAAAGTATTTCTCACGACACGCAATATCAAGCTAAATGATTGGCTCGTAATTAGCGCGAGGTATTGCGACAATTACGTGACTGCTTAATCGATTTACTACCCTTTTCAAGTCTGTCATCCAGTCGAAGAGCGTTCGATAATTTCATACGAGAAAGAGAAAAATATAGACACATTCCTTATTTCTATCTATACAGGATATTTCATAAACGTATATCAATATTTCAAAAGATATATCTATACAATAAAAAAAGTAAAAAGTGTCATATAAATATATGTTTAATATTCCTTAATTTTCAAGGTTCGGATAATTAAAGAGTTCGAAGTGCTCGCCTCTTGCCTTAATACAACCTGATGTACGTCCTATGTAATATATTTTGATTTTATCTAATGTTTATATTAATATTTTCTATCGACATATACAACATTCAAAATTTTGCGTAGTCAATACCTCTTATTCTTACTAATAGTGTTAGCAGCAGTCAATAGCGTTCTAAAATCGACAAAATGGTTTTGTATACTTACGCTGAAATGATCGACATCCATTTTATCTATAGCCATGCCAACAAAACTAAACTAAACGTATGTCGACTTTACTAATTGTAAGAAAACTTCCCGGTACGTAAAATTCCGGATCGTAGAATGTTATCATTCGATTATACAAATAGTTTGTGCAAAAAGCGCACATTTGGAATATTTTATTTAATCACTTATAATTTGAAAACTAATAATTTATTGGGTATATGTTTATATGGCTTTTTTACTTGTTTATTGTGTAGATATACCCCCTGAAATATTAACATGTATTTATATTACATCCTATATAGAAACTTATCTACTTTGTATTTCTTAATATATTTATACGATTCCTTCATTTCTCGATGATACATACCTCATTTTATCGGAAGCTATTTTTTATTAAAAAGTTAGCGTTCTCTTAATATAATGTTTCGTTTGTTACATAGGAAAATTGACCGTTAATCAGCGGCGTTCGCGTCAAAAAATGGATTATTCATAAATGTTTTTCAATTTTATCGTTACCGTTACTTACTTCTTCAATACTCTTACTTCTGAAGCTGGGTTACCGTTTTAAAATAGCTTCGCGTTCTTCTCCATCGCGTTATGTGTATGTATGTACATGTTAGCGTTACTGTGTAAAATCCATTAATTCGTGAAATGACTAGCTAAACACTGAAATTAATTATACTGATCTGTTTAAATATGAAAAAAAGCAGAATTACATATTTCAACTAGACAATATAAGAATTCAGGAGAAGATATCAGTTAAAGTATGAAATTGAAATTTGATCAGTAGATTAGATCGGGTAGAACAGCATGACTAACAGAACATTGGTTTTCAGAATACAGGAAAATATAAGAATGAATAACTATGAGCATTGTTATAGAAAGAAAGCAAACTTTAAAGACGGATCAAATTTCAATTTCATACTTTACTTACTCGCCTCTCGTGGATTCGTATTTATCCCCGTTATTTCTTAAAACTATTAGTTTAAAAACATATTTTTTTGTATATCCTCTTTCCCACAAATGTTTAGTTATTTCAGGTATAACCTAGGATTTCCCCGATTTAACTGAATTATATAATTTTAACGCTAATATACAAAGAAACGAAAAGATTGAAATTTAGTAGAAATATAAACGGGTCTTTTCGGCCTTGTTACAGCAGAGTTCAGTAACCTCGAACAGCTGGACAGAATTTTGACCGAACTATGGTCGACGTGCAATTACATCCGTCCCTTTTCTAATGCGGATCGATGACGGCTACGTAGGTCTAACCCTCGAAAAATATAAATTACGACAGCTGAATCATGACTAGACGGAACGAACCAGTAGAGCAAGCGTTTGTATTCATTCTTTGAGATATATGATCGTGCTGAGACCTTTTTCTTCACTGAAAATGACGATATTTTTTGTTGTATTTTAAAACATTGCAAATTTTTATATTTTTGTTATCTTTTTGAAAATATTTACAAATTATGACACACAATCTAATGACTTAGATAAAGATTACATTGATTCTTGAACTTATTAATTTTTCAATTATTTATTTATTTAACGATAAATCGTGTTATGAAACGATAAATTCATATCACGATTCAATGATTTTATTAAAAAACCATGATATTGTAAATATCAATGTAAGAGATCGATTAGGATAAGTTTGAGATCAACGAGTAATCGTAACAAAGAAATAATCAAATAATAAACGAACGTACATGAAATGTATTAATATTTGTAATGTTTTTAACTAAATCAATTTATAATTTTGTCGAAAATGCAATTTTATTTATATAAAAATGTAGTCAAACTGCGCTCTACATCAAACGTTATAATATACGTTAGTCCGTTCTCATATCTCGTTATATTTTTCCCGCTTCCTTTATTCGAGACGAAATTATCACGCATCATGAAAAAGAAAGTTACTGTGTTCGACATAACTTCCATGGTACGCGGTAACGGAAATAAATATCCAACAACTCTGGGAGTATAGTTATTGGCACAGCAGCCAAATTTTTATCGGTTCATTTCGTCAGTAGTGCATAATTTTGGTTCGTCATCGTTTCAAAAAGAGAAAGAGAGAGAGAGAGAGAGAGAGAGAGAGAGAGAGAGAGAGAGAGAGAGAGAGAAGGTTTACTTGAACGAAAAAATTTAATTTTGAGGTCATATATAAGCACACTTTCACTTTGTTGACCTATGATTTTTTATTTTTTTTTATAATTTTCTTTTCTTAATGAAAAGTATTACCGCACCCACAACAAGACACTACTGTAAGATCAATTGAGAGAAACAAACAATAAAAGGAGTCAAGCGTTTTTAAGATAATCAGCAATATACGTTTATTCGGTAAAAAAACAAGAACAATGTATTGGTACAAAAAAAGAAAGAAAGAAAAGAAAAATTAGCAAAGCTGAATGATCTCCAGAAACTCTATGCTAAGCGTCTCGCAGGACGAAACGAAAGGCGACACCGTGTGTGGCACGTCCGAGATTTGAAAAGGTGTCCAAACGGAAGTGGGGATCGGTGAACCGATGGAGTAAATTGGAGCAGGAACATAATCCAACTTGGGAGGGAGAAAAGGAAGTAGGATATAAGTAAGGTGTACTCTGCAGGTGAACTTATTTTTATGAGCATTGAAAAGTTCATCTACTTTTCTCGACAATCATGAGGTAGATTCTAAAAAATCGAATGAAAATCTAAATTTAATGGAAGTCGTTAATAATTTTCTAAAATTAATACGATTATCTATCTTGAATGTGTTTAAAATCATACTTCATCATTTCTTCTTTCTTTTATGTTTATTCTTTTTATTCCATTTCAATTTTGTAACTTGAAACGTGGATGGTGTAGCGTACGAGGCAAAAGTAAAGAAAAATAAAAGTTTTGAACGTCATATATCTAGTAATTAGACGATGAAAGTTACACGTTATCCTTAAAGATAACGTAGGATGTTATTTCGAGGGAACTCGTTCACGTTTGAGATCCTAGCAGGAAGGTTCAACGAGAAGGACCCTTATCTCGATGCGATAGGGTAGTGGAGCTGGATCAAGAACCGTAAAGAGGTGGTTATGATCTACAACGAAAGTATGAAGGGGTGCGAGGGACTTAGAAAAAAACGTACTCCTTTTTCCAATAGCATACGATAAAGGGATACTCGCATATACATATGTATTTACAAGGGATCAATTATTCCAACCTTGTAATCATTACTTGTTAATTAATTAACTATACTAATAAAACATTAGATTAATGTCATAATAACGAGGAGGATTTGAGAAAAATTCGTATTAATTGCCTTTGTTATGGCGATACACCATCTTACAATTATTATAATAGTTAGTGTGCAAAACAAACACCTCTAATCTAAATAATTAGACATTCGTAGAAAAGTTAACCTTAATATCCAAGGATAATTCAATGGTTAAAGAAATCACACGGAAAACAGATCCAGCCAGCTCAACAACCGTTCTAATTTTTTTCACGAACCCTACATTAGTTTCTTTCTTATATATTTTTTGTTTCGACGAATCTTCTCATAGAGCATCAAAATTTAACACATGAAAATGATGTATCAAGAAATTCATCGCGTCCTTCCTCCATTCCAAGGGCGTCAGTAACTTTGACGTTTTTCTCCTCGTGATACGATATCGCGAACCCTTTCTTCTAAGGGAAAGAATAAAAAAAAAAAAAGTGAGAAGAACGAGCGAAACGAATCATGGCGTCCGCGTTGCAGAGAAAAAGGGTTTTACGTAGGCGCATGTGTCGCGTCTTTCTCGTCGTTCGCGTGCGCATCGTTCGCGATTCGCGTCGCTGCTATCGCGCTCCACCCCGTGGTCGCTATCGGAACTAACTGAACGCGTGCTGTTTCCTTCGAGTCGTATTACGAGCTGTTTGTGAAGAAGGGACGTTATGTGTTCAGTCTATAGGTAGCCTCCGCCCGTAACGCGTCTTTTCTTCTGTTTCCTTAGTCTAGTATTTAACGCTTTAATTTCTTATCTCGCGATATCCTTCCATCATCGCCTATTCTAACTCATCCTTAGCTTTATCTTTTTCCTACTTTTTCAACTAACCGATGCAAACAAATTAGACACACACATACATACACTAATATACATACTGAACAAACGCGTCTAAAGAATATTCACACATCCTATATATATATATATATATATATATATATATATGTATATGTATATATATATATATATACATAGGCTATACACACGCGAGTTCTTTCTCTTTCTATGTCCTTGTTCTTCTTTCTCTACATCTCTCCTTTCCTTCTGGAATAGAGGAAAAGACGAATGAGAGCGTGATACGACGTCAATTTTCATTTTCGTTGTTGTCATCGTCGGTCGTCGGTCGTCGTTGTTGCGTGGTGAAATTAAACGTGTGTGCAAGTTATTAAGCATCATATTTCATTCTGAAGAGTGAAAGAAAGAGAATTCGGGGAGAAAAAAAATATCATTCCGAGAGAAAGGTGAAATATAAATGCTGATTTACGTGCGTCTACAACGTTGTACTTTTCTTTCATTGATTTCTCCTTCCGTTCCGGGCGGCGGTGCGAGAGCGTGATAAGAGAAGAAGACTCGCTACACTCGAGAAAAGAGACAAGAGCCAAGAAAAGAGGAACGTACAGATTGCTTTTTATCTACCGAGTTTTTTCAACTTTTCCTTCAAACGAGAGTTATTAACAGAGTGTCAAGCAAAAAGATAATATATAAGTAAGAGAAAAATAAAGATTTCGTAAGATTATTATTATTTATTTCTTGATGGTCGCGTGCGACGCTAAGTAATGTAAAAAAATTACAGAAGGAAACAGAAAGAAAGAAAGAAAGAAAGGAAGGAAACAAAAAAAAAAAATAGCGAAATAAAAAAGACCGAAAGAAAAGAAAAGTATCGAAAAAGCAACATAATATACACACAAAATTACACAAGAAAATACTGGATATTTTTGGAAGTGTGTGTGAGAAAGGTGAGCGAAGGACAGGTAAGAAGATAGAACACCAAACTTCCTCGTTTTTCTATATCTTTCTCTTTCTCTTCGCGAGTATTCCTTTTTTTTCTTTTTTATGCAATTTTTTCTCTACTCCTGAGAAACATTGAAAAAGCACGTGCCGGCGCGATAGTTTCGCGGAACGTTGACGAGTCGGTTCTCAACCCTCGCTCC
Organism: Polistes canadensis; assembly: GCF_001313835.1. Taxonomy (NCBI): domain Eukaryota; kingdom Metazoa; phylum Arthropoda; class Insecta; order Hymenoptera; family Vespidae; genus Polistes; species Polistes canadensis. The sequence continues at coordinate 180,350 of NW_014569624.1, forward strand.
TGCCATCTCTTTTTTCTTTTTTCTCTCTCTCTCTCTCTATCTATCTATCTATCTATCTCTATCTTTATCTTTATCTTTTTTAATGCGTGTCCTATCCCCTCCCCCCACCGTACTCTTTCTTTCCTTCCCCTTCTGAATGCGCTACTGCTGCTGCTGCGTGTCAACGTACTCATGTGTGCGTATCATGTATAACATGTGTGTGTGTGCGTGAGCTGCCTTGGGTGGTGGAAGTATTTCTCTCCTTTTCTTTTTTTATTTTTTTTTTTATCTCCATCTCGCTCGCTCTCCGTAGTGCGCTCACGCCAAGTGAACAAGAGAGAGAAAGGGAGTGATAGAAGAACATAAAAGGGGAGCCGTACGGCTAACGGGAGGGTGGATTGGTAAGAGGGGCGGAGACGTTGTAGCAGCGCTCGTATTGATCGGTCCCAGCCACGCAATTTTCATGATCCGTCGTCATGGCCACCTAACCAGCGGCCGAAGATCGTATCTACCGACGTGTTCGTGGAAATCGAACTTTAACCCTTCAGAAATAAACCCTCCACGTGCTTCGCGTTATTACTATAAATCATTACTATTTTATATATTTACTTTTTCTTTTTTTTCTTTTCATCTTTTTTAAGATACGTTATATATATATATATATATATATATATATATATGTATATAAGATATATTATATATATATACATATTTTGTTAATTATTATTAAATATATGTCTTTGTGTATATACTATAACAATTAATTTGTATCATTTAATCATTCGATTAAATGTTTTCAAGATTTTTTTTACAGACCTTTCCGATTTTTATATTTTTTTGGTTCATATCTTTTTTAAACTTTGTGTATTAATAATTTCATTTATATCTAATAAATGTTCTATGAAAACACAATATTTGTATATAAGGATTTTATTGGATAAAAAGATTAATTATGATAGAAATATGGAAGTTATCTCGTCTGACGTAGTACAAGTCCGCGGTTCCGCAAAAACCTTGTTTCAATTCCGTTGGTTCGCCCATCCAAGGAATATCGCGTGTTCTTTCATCGAACCAACGTAACTTTTTTGTTATTTCTCTAAACCTCGTCGTATCTTGTTTATAATATTATTCAACATAAGACACAAATTATATATCATATATATATACATTCATGTATATAATTGTGTATAAAAGCTACTGTTTTATTGCGAAATTTATATTCAAAAGAATATCCAATTCTACGAAACAAAAATTTAATAAAAATTCCCATGGAATAATATTATTTTTGATAAAGTAAATAGCTAAAATGCAGAGTGTTTGAACACGTTTGAATTATAACAGAAAAAGTAACGCTCGATGTCATCATCGTAGTATACCCCAAAAGAGGTAGCAACCCCTTGCATAAACTTTGCATATATATTGTATATATGTATGCGTGCGCTGTGTCCTTCATACATGGAATTATTCCATATTGTATTCATTGTTTCCTGGATAAACAAAACAATATTGTTGTATCCATGCCGAGTGCTTGCCGTTTTCAAGTTAGAGCATCGAACTGTTATATGATATTTTCTCATGATGTGCAGATTTTGTCTCTATCTATCTATCTATCTATCTCTTTCTTTCTTTTTTTCTTTTTTTCGGCCTCCATTGTGGAAGAGTCCTAAAATACGCGCGTCGGTGAGTGCGTTCATGTCAATCGATAACGACGAAGATGCGGTACCACGATAAAACTTGCCCATAGCATACATATATATACTTATTATACTTAACCATGTATATACAATTTTCACCACGCGGAATACTCCCACGCACGCACACGTTAACTTTTTTCTGCAAATACGCGTTTGAATTCTTTCCCCTTTATTCCTTTCGTCGTTATATATTAGTTAGGAAGAAAACGTTGGGTCGTCGTTTAAACCACCTGCGGTGTGTCACTTAGTTTCCTGTCGTGTCTCTATAATTAGAGTTATATACATAACCTCACTTTTCTACTACTTGTTAGTTGGCTGATTGAAATTTTGATCGATTTTACGAATTAGCTTTTGCTCTCTTCGCGTTCAACTCCTATGTTTTCCGAACGAATATTATCAGACATCGATGATCGTAGGTTGCAGAATTCTGATTACATTTTTTGGCCGATCCTTTCATACTTTTTATAATCTTATATATTCTATTATATCATTGTCCATTTATTTTCAACTTTATCCTGATAAACGCGAATTGAACATTCATGATTTATTCTGTGGCAACGAACGATTGATTTGAATGATTTCTTGTTCTTTTTTTCCTTCTTATGTATTTATAATTATCATTGCGAACGAAAATTACAATGTTACTCGTTAAACAATCTACATTCGAGATAGTTTAGATAATTATGTCGTCTACATTTGAGTGATTTAATCCTTTCAACGAGAAAGAAAAGAAGAAAGAAGAAGAAGAAAAGAAAAAAGAGAGAGAGAAAAGAAAAAAAACAGAAGAAACTGCCCATCGAGCAAGTACAATACAACTCTTTTATATCGTTTTTGCTCTTTACCGCTTTTCATTTTGCCGTATGTTGTTCTATAGGTAGTTGCCCCGTCTTACAGTGGTTCTCAATCTTATCTAAAAGAAAGTACTCGTTATCGGGTGACAAAAATGGTACAAATAAAATTTTGTCAAGTATAATTTTAAAAACGTTTTGCATTTAATTCAAATTAACTAAGCTCGCTTAGCTTGAGAACCTTCGAAAACCATGGGAATCGTTATTATTCTGAGAACATAATAGAATCTATCTATCTATTACCCCTAGGACGCCGTGGACAGCTCGTTTGGGGTGGTTATTAAAGTGTGGTAGTGACTACTTCGATTCGGTTGTATGCGTGCATCCATATATTTATGCGAGTTCTGTATGGAGGGACCCTAAGGACAGCTGACGGTCGTATACGTTGTCGAGGCAGTGAAGAGCGATCGAGGTGGGTCGCGGGTTGGGGAAAAGAAGGGGGTGGTCGACGACTGTAGAAGAGGCTGAAGGGAAGTTGCAACGGCGATGTAGAAGGATAGAAAAAGAAAGGAAGAGGGAATTAAAATATACCTTGGTGGCTCGTGCCGCCGGCTGATATACATATATATGTATGTCGTAGCAGCTGTGTATACATACTCGTTTCTCTGTACATGCAACACCCTATATAACAGTGTCTCTCAATCAGTAGTTCACCCTCATGTTGTATGCATAAGCCCTTTTTTTCAAATTGTCCGCCATGTTATCTGACTTTGGGTGGCATGTAAATTCCGAATGAGCCACGTTACCAGTATACGGGCACGGTTATATAGAATCTACAGAAAATCCGATGCCTATCTCATCATATTATAGAAATTCGGTGTGGGAATCATTTTTATTATCTTCAATTCTTCGTTATAATTACACTTAATTTCATTCTCGATCTCTTTTTCAATAATTTATTCTTAACAAATCTTTTTGATATCAATATCGAGGTATGAGGTATGAGAGTAGGTGCGCGCATGGCAACAGTTTTTATAAGGATAATACAAAAGTTGATATATCGGTGGAGAAATAAAGCTTATTAATTATTAATTTGAATTTAGAGTTGAAATAGTGTTCCCTGTCGGTAAGATTTCTGCTCCAATTTTTTTGACATAGAGAAAAACCTACATATTTCTCAATTCTACAAACGATTATTTATCCCTCTGTAAAATCCCTCTGTACTTTGATAGATATTGTAATTATATAACTCCTGTATAAATTTCATGAACTTGCCGGCAACAAAAACAGTTTTAAGATATAAGCGTTTAAAGTTTCATATAGCAAATTTATGACCACAGTTTATAACCGATTTGCTTGCAATTTATATATACATAAAGACATAAATAAAAAAGATTATAAAAAATTTTCCAAAATAGGTTATTTTTCCGAATGCTAGAATGGGGCCTCCTCCCTTAATTCTTTATAACAATAAGTATTTTAATAATTAATAGTATTTTTTCTCGGATAACTTTAATTAAGATTTGTTTTACATGGTTTTTTTTTCTAAGAAAGGATAAGCCAGGATTGTTAAAATGTTTAAATTGAGGATACGAATAATGAAAGTTTGGAAAACACTGCTATATAGGACTAACCACTGCGTAATTCCTTCCCTTCTACTTCTCTTTCATTCGTTCTTTTTTTCTCCTCCCTTTTCTCCTACTCTTTTTTTTTTGTTCAACCCCTAGTAAGTAAATCCCTTTCTTTCTCTCATCTACCGGGTGTCTCCTTTTGATAAAAAAAAAACTTTCACGGGTAAATTGATTTTTCGCTAGGTTCTTAATGAGGCTAGCAAACTTACATTTTTCATTATTTATTTATTTCAAATAAACAAAAGTACAAATATCGGCATTAAGTATTTTTCGTGTTAACAATGATGTAATATGTTTTTATGTATACAAATATGTTGTTTGGTTAAGATCTATAATGATACTTAAATTTTTCTTTTTTTTATGAATTTACATATTATTCGCTAATTTTAATGATTGAATTTCTTGAGAATACTTTTTTTTATAGTCAATACACATTCGACACCCAGTAGATATGTTGTTCATAGCACTTACGATTTTAGTGGTAGTAGTTGGATAGGTAGTAGAAGAAAGAGCGGGGAGTGGTTACACGAGGGAGCCCCAGTCCTTTAATCGTCGACGGGGTTCATTGCCCCTTGAAATTATCCAGTCTCCTATTGGGCCCTTTTCTTCGACTTTTTTTTAACGTCAATACCGTTCGTTCGTTCGTTCGTTCTTTACGATCTCCGTTTCTCTGGAAGTCATTGTCGAACTGAATTGAAATATCGAGTCGCCATTTACTTTTCTTTTTTTCCCTTTCTTGTCTCCCTCTTCATTCGTAGAAGAAGACAAACGTTATTTATAAATATCATGATGTGGAAATTATTATTGTTCGATGTAAAATTTGAAGAGACAGTTGTTGTATAAGCTTAATACAGGGCTGACTCAAAAGTATGTATCCCCCCTCCCATTATCTAAATTAGTTTGATTTTCAGTATTTCTATAATTTTTTATTTTAAATTTTTGTTAAAATTATACAATATAATTAATATGAAAAATTAATAAATAAATGAAAAATAAAAAATGACGCTTTTTGTAAAACTTTTTTAGCTTTTGAGGGAAATGCTCGTATAACAAATTTTTTGGTCCTTTTTAATACTATCAATTTTTCTTTATGATGTTGGTACTTCAAAACCATTGGACCACTAGGTCGGTTCCTTTTATGTCTGATTCAATAGCTATAATTGTAATAATAATTATCTGTAATTATTAATTATCAATGCCGTATTAATAATAGTATATATATATTATTCTCTCAGTTATTATTTATTATAATAACTACTAACATATTTGAATAATTATACTATTAAAAGTATTTATATTATCAATTTACCCATTTTAAGTAAGAAAAGATATATAATCAATATTAACCTCTTTACATAGAATTATATCAAGAATTTTCGATGACCTTTAAATGTCAGAAAATCACTTTGTACACAAAGTAATTCCGTAACTATAGCCATCCAAAACAACATTGCATTAGTATCAATGTCTTGTATAAAGTATAAAGTAAAGCACATAAAAATATTGAAATAAAATATATATTTATCTTAGTTAGCAGTAAAAATAATTCAAATGATACGTGTTCATTACCGTTGATGTTCATCAAACGAAAAATATTTTCGCGATTACTACATTTAATAAATATTTTATATATTTATATTATATTATTATAATATGTTTATTCTCATATATGTAAATATTCGTATAGATTTATATTCTTTATTGTCCTAACTATAAGCAAGGGCAAAAACGAGAAAAACAACGGACGATGGTTTCTAAACGATTTTCTGCATCCGTGTGTTCGTGTTTGGTTAGCTTAACTTGTTGTTTTCTCGTCCTTCGCGAATTGCCTCGTAGTTGGTCGTTTCGTCGAACAACAAACTATTTATTCTATTTTTTTTTTCTTTTTTCGTTTCCCTCTCTTCTTGTTTATATTTAATTCTACGTTTTTTTTTCGGCGTTGCTACGCGATGTGCTGCTTGTGTGTACTTATATTCATATTCTTCTTTTTCTTGTTCTTTTTCTTCTTCTTCTTCAACCTATCGTGTAGCACAATCGATATTGTTACTCGAAGAAGTAACAATCCTCTAACATCTTAGAAATTTCAGTAAATTTTTATCCTTTTTATTATATATATAAGTCACTTAAGATTGACTTTTTCAACCATTTTTACTCATATTAATAATTAACGAGTATCGTTTAATTCGATTGTACGTAAGTTAATATAATTAAAATAATTTTGCGTCAAAGTTATCCTGTGAATAATTTTTAATGAATATTATGATTAACAACAATTGAACAATTAAGGACAGGTGAGTGGTCCAGTCACGTTGAATTACTAGTTCCTGGCATGAACATATTTAAACCACGTAGGCACGATTAATAATATGGATGAGTGACCGTCCGGAAAAAACAAAAGACAAAAATCGTATGCTGTTGACTCCAGACAGGCGAAACAAGACGCGACCTCTCTGATAGTATTGAATAAGTGTGAGAAAGTATTAATAGAGAAGTAGCTCGAACCCGTAAAAGGGAGAGTAAAAAGATGAATTAAGGAAAGGTGTTTTAACCGATGACACTGGAACGAGGATTTGGAATACACATATATTTATGTTTTTTTTTTTTTTTTTTTTTTTTTTTTATATCTATAATAATTATTTATGATTACAGAAAACACCTTTTAATCCTTTTTTTTTTAATAATCAATTTGAATTGTTCTGCTTTCTCTATT